>NW_025345118.1:0-3432 GCF_016433145.1 Gracilinanus agilis
CATATATATATATACATATATATATATATATATATATATATGCCTCTTCTGCTTACTGATTAAAATGGTGGGGGGAATGAGTACCCCATATAAGAGAGGGAGTCCAGCCACTCTTCCTGCCCCCAGTTGGTTACTAGAAAGGCAGAGGAACTTAGGGGAGCTGCTCCCCTCCCCCTCTCCACGGCACCTGATGAAATTTTTGCACATCACCTGCCCCCCTGCCCAGCAGCCCAATGGGAGTACTTACTCTTCTCCCACTCTCTACACTGAGAACAATCCTCACTTCACCTGCCCTTCTACCCGCAGCCGAATGGGAGTGCTTTCTCTCTCCCCTGTGTGGGGTAAGGGGGAGGGGGCACAGCATGTGGTCTCTGGGTGGGGGGGGGTAGGCATGGCACTCTGTCTCTAAAAGGTTTGCCATCACTGGGCTAGAACTATCTTCTCTTGAGTGCTCTTTGGAGCCCCGATTATTCGGTATAATTTTGTTACCTTCACTTTCGATTGTTTTGTGGCTTTTCTTTCTGATTACATTGTTGCCCATGTTATCATCTTTTGTCAATCAAGTTGGAGGCTGCGGGTGCGAGTCACTGGGAGCCACTAGGGGCAGGTCCTCTGTCTTTTGAGCAAGATGCAAGGACACACTCACCTTCAAAGGAGGTGTCGCATCCCCTTCCTGTCCTCTCAAGTTAATTAGGGAACTCATGAAACTGACCAGTGGCTTCCTCAATCTTATTCATCCCTAATCAGTTTCATCTTTTGATTCCGCTCCTTGTTCCGGGCTGTCAGGCAGGGCCACCCGTGTATGACTTCATCCCTACCCACTAGCCGCCCTCTTGTAACAGGAGGCTGGGCAGCAAGCAGCAGCATGCTTGGCTGGTGCAATCCCCCTTGTGGAAAAGGCTGCCTCCCGAGAGTTTTGGATGTTCTTAAAGCCTGGGTAGACACTCTCTAACTGGCTCCCGTCTGCCAAACTACTTGATAAAAAGGAGCCTCTCCTACTATAGCGGCCAGTGAGAATCCATTTTTGGTCTGACTCCTTGCCTGGTTGCATTTCCTTGAGAGAAGGGAGACAAAGTTTTTTTTTTTAAACATTTATTAATATTCATTTTTAACATGGTTACATGATTCATGCTCCTCCTTTCCCCTTCGCCCCCTGCACTCCCTCCACCCATGGCCGACGCACATTTCCACTGGTTTTATCACGTGTCATTGATCAAAACCTATTTCCAAATTGTTGATACTTGCATTGGTGTGGTAGTTTCGAGTCCACACCCTCAATCATGTCCACCCCGACCCATGCGTTCAAGCAGTTGTTTTTCTTATATGTTTCCTGTTCTGCAGTCCTTCCTCTGAATGTGGGTAGCATCTTTTCCATAAATCCCTCAGAATTGTCCTGGGTCATTGCATTGCTGCTGGTACAGAAGTCCATTACATTCAATTTTACCACAGTATATCAGTCTCTGTGTACAATGTTCTTCTGGCTCTGCTCCTTTCGCTCTGCATCAGTTCCCGGAGGTCTCTCCAGTTCACATGGAATTCCTCCAGTTTATTATTCCTTTTAGCACAATAGTATTCCATCACCCGCATATACCACAGTTTGTTCAGCCATTCCCCAATTGAAGGACATACCCTCCTTTTCCAATTTGTTGCCACCACAAAAAGTGCAGCTATGAATATTTTCATACAAGTCTGTTTATCTATGATCTCTTTGGGTTACAAACCCAGCAATGGTATGGCTGGATCAAAGGGCAGGCATTCTTTTATAGCCCTTTGAGCATGGTTCCAAATTGCCAGCCAGAATGGCTGGATCAGTTCACAGCTCCACCAGCAATGCATTAATGTCCCAATTTTTCCACATCCCCTCCAACATTCATTATTCTCCCCTTCTTTCATTTTAGCCAATCTGCTAGGTGTGAGGTGATACCTCAGAGTTGTTTTGATTTGCATTTCTCTAATTATTAGAGATTTGGAACACTTTCTCATGTGCTTATTGATACTTTTGATTTCTTTACCTGAAAATTGCCTATTCATGTCTCTTGCCCATTTATCAATTGGGGAATGGCTTGATGTTTTATACAATTGCTTTAACTCCTTGTATATTTGAGTAATTAGACCCCTGCAGAGTTTTTCGTTATAAAGATTTTTTCCCAATTTCTTGTTTCCCTTCTGATTTTGACTACATTGTTTTTGTTTGTACAAAAACTTTTTAGTTTAATATAATCAAAACCATTTAATTTACATTTTGTAATTTTCTCTAACTCTTGCTTGGTTTTAAAGTCTTTCCTTTCCGACAGATCTGACAAGTAAACTATTCTGTGTTCACTTAACTTGTTTATAGTTTCCCTCTTTATATTCAAGTCATTTACCCATTCTGAATTTATCTTGGTGTAGGGTGTGAGATGTTGATCTAGACCTAATCTCTCCCATATTGTTTTCCAAATTTCCCAGCAGTTTTTGTCAAATAGTGGATTCATGTCCCAAAAGTTGGGCTCTTTGGGTTTATCATACACTGTCTTGCTGATGTCATTTACCCCAAGTCTATTCCATTGATCCTCCTCTCTGTCTCTTAGCCAGTACCATATTGTTTTGATGACTGCTGCTTTATAGTACAGTTTAATATCTGGTACTGCTAGGCCCCCTTCCTTCACATTTTTTTCATTATTTCCTTTGAAATTCTTGATCTTTTGTTATTCCAAATGAAATTTGTTATAGTTTTTTCTAATTCAGTAAAGAAGTTTTTTGGTAGCTTGATAGGTATGGCGCTAAATAGGTAAATTAATTTGGGTAGAATTGTCATTTTTATTATGTTAGCTTGTTCTACCCATGAGCAATCAATGGCTTTCCAATTGTTTAGATCCAGTTTTATTTGTTTGGAAAGTGTTTTGTAGTTGTTTTCATATAATTGCTGTGTTTGTTTTGGTAGATAGATTCCTAAGTATTTTATATTGTCTAGGGTGATTTTAAATGGTGTTTCTCTTTCTACTTCTTGCTGCTCTGTGTTGGAAATGTAAAGAAATGCTGATGATTTATGTGCATTTATTTTGTATCCTGCAACTTTGCTAAAGTTGTTGATTATTTCTACAAGCTTCTTAGTTGATTCTCTAGGATTTTTTAAGTAGACCATCATATCATCTGCAAAGAGTGATAGCTTAGTCTCCTCCTTGCCTATTTTGATACCTTCAATTTCTTTTTCTTCTCTAATTGCAACTGCTAGTGTTTCTAGTACAATGTTAAATAATAGAGGTGACAATGGGCATCCTTGTTTTACTCCTGATCTTATTGGGAAGGCTTCTAATTTATCCCCATTGCATATGATGTTTGTTGATGGTTTTAGGTATATACTGTTTATTATTTTTAGGAAAGGTCCTTCTATTCCTATACTTTTCAGTGTTTTCAATAGGAATGGATGCTGTATTTTGTCAAAGGCTTTTT
>NW_025345119.1:0-2566 GCF_016433145.1 Gracilinanus agilis
TTTCAATCTGGTCATTTCTGGTGTTCAATTTGCTTATCCGTTCATTTTGTTTCTTAGCTTCACTTTCCAATTGCAAGATTCTACCTTTTAAACAGTTATTTTCTTGCCAGATCTCTTCCATTTTCCTCAAAATCTCAGTTTTGAACTCTTCCATAGCTTGTGAGGAGTTTTCCTTATTTGAGGAGGGACCGGCTGCTTGTTTGTTCTCCTCCTCTGTTTGCTTGGTTGTCTGGATTTTCTCTGTGTAAAAGTTGTCGAGTGTTAAAGACTTCTTTTTCTTGTTGTTATTCTTTCTCTTCTGAACTTCCTGAGAGTGGGCAGCCATCCTTAGCCCAGCAGCTTCTCAGGTTTGTCCTGGAGCTCAGGGTCTGTCTGCAGTCTTTTGGCTCCTGAGGTCTGAATTCTGGTATTTTCCAAGGTCAAGCCCCCTGGTGGACCCCCTTGCTTGATCCTCTGCAGGAGGTTTCTTTATAAGTCTCATGGAGCTGCTTCCACATTTGTATACCCGTCTGCACTGGTTTCCCACTCAGGGTTTCAGAGTAGTGTCTGCCTCCACCCGCGCCTCCAACAGCACCTGCACACTGCGTCTGCGCCCTGCATCCTGCTGCTGCGCTCAGAGTCCATGTGCGTTCTTTAGCTTTTTTAGGTCCTAAATCTTGCTGCTCTCAGGAACAGGTCCCAGAGCTGCCAATGAGTCAATGGGTGCCCCAAACTTGCTCTATTTCTTTTTAGCTGGCTTCGGCGCTATAGGTGGTGTGTGTGGAGGGGTTGGGGGTGGGGTGGTTGCTCAGCCTGCGATTAGTGAGAGCTGTTTCACCCCTTTTTAGCATGGAAATGCCCCGATTCCATGTATCTTCCACGTTGTGCCCTGTTGTGGGGTTCCTCCGTTCGTCTGGACTTGTTTTTATGTCCCCTTGAGGAGTCTTGTGTGTTTCAGTCAGGAGAGGTTAAGAGCTGCTTCTTACTCTGCCGCCATCTTAACCCGGAACCCCCTGTTTTGTTAATCTTGAAAACTTATATTTTTGTAAATGTTGATTCATTTCACCACGATTGTCAGATTATTTTATCTTATAATTTAGCAATATACCTTCTGATGCTTGCTTTAATTTCCTCTTCTTTAGACATGAAATCATCCTTTTCATTTTGTGATTTGTTTCTCTTCTTTCCTTTTTAAACCAAATTAACCAAAAGTAACCCATTTTATTTGTTTTCCTCCAGACAACCAGCTCCTATTCTTATTTTTTAATTCAATAGTTTTTTAAATTTCAAATTTATTAATTTCTTCTTTTGATTTTTGGGATTTTAAATTTAGTCTTCAATTTGGAATTTTTAATCTGTTCTTTTTCTATTAATTGTATGCCCAATTGAGTAATCTGCTTTTCTCTATCTAAATAGGTCCCTGAATACTGCTTTATCTGTATCCCATGAACTTTCATGTATTTTCTCCTCACTGATTTTTCCTATGATTAGTTCATTTACCCATACATTCTGAAGAAAGAGATTATTTCTTTTCCAAATATTTTTAATTTGCTTTTCCATGAACTCTTACTGATTATAATTTTTATTGTATCATGATCTGAAAAAGTTTCATTTATATTTTCTGCCTTTCTGCATTTCATTGTGAAGTTTTTATATCGAATTCATGGTCAATTTTTTACATCTCCTTTGTGCTACTGAAAAAATCTCTGTTCAGTCATCTCTGGATATGTCTTCAATCAAACTTTGAAGAATTTCCATTCACTTTTATTATTTCTCTTGTTATGTTTTTGGGAGAGATGGGTCCAAAGAAAGGGAGACAGAGGGAGAGAGAGAAAGAAGGGGAAGAATAGACATAAAGAGAATGAGGCAAAGATATGAAGAGTGTCACTGAGAGACAGTTATAGCGGGATAGGACAAAAGAAATGAATAAATATGCATGAGAGAATGAGGCAGCCTGAGAAATAGAGTGAGGGACGTAGAAGAAGAAGAGATTAGAAAGGATGAGTCACTAAGAGAGAGGGACAGAAGGACAGGCAGGGATTTGAGAGACCTAGGGAGAGAGGGTGAAAAAGAGAAAGAGACAGAAAGAGATAGAGGGACATACACAGAGTGGAAGAGAGAAAGATGAGAGATAGAAACAGAGGGATAGAAGGAGAGACAGAGGGCTTGAGAAAAGTTTAGACAGAACGAGACAGAGGGAGCAGCTCAATGAGCCAGAGACAGAGGCAGAGAGAAATATAGACACAAAAACACAGGCACAGAGAATGAGAGAAGAGAGGGAGGGAGAAACAGGGAGACAGAATCAGGGTGAGAGCAACATGTGGAGAGAAAGGGACAGAGACAGAGAATCAGAGATAGAGAAGAATGGAGAGAAACAGAATGGAAAGTGAAAGAGGAGGGGGAGTAGATAGAAACAAAGAGACAAAGGGAGAGGGAGAGAAAGAGTGAGAGGCCTAGAGAAGAAACAGAGAGATAGGAAGACATGGAGAAGAGAGAGTGAGAGAAAAAAGAGTGAAGAGAAGGAAAGAGAATCAAAGACACAGAGACAGAAAGAGAAAGAGAGTAAGGGAGAGGCATATAAACATAG
>NW_025345120.1:0-2219 GCF_016433145.1 Gracilinanus agilis
GTCTAGGAGTAAGACTAGAGAATGCTGGTTAGTTCAATCCATTAGCTGCTCTGGTGGATTGTTAAAGGCTCCCGTCTTCGGCTCTCTTCACTCTGGCTAACCCAGTAAGATGCCTCTCACTCCCACTCTCGGGGGATTTTTCAAATCTGGATACTGATTGAAAATAACCATGGAACTGGAAAGGGGGAGAAGACCCTCCACCTTTCCCAAAGGACCTCTGCCTGGGATTTAAAAAAAATTTTTTTAATTGAAAACAAAAGCAAGAAAGAACCTAACCTTTCCCCCGGGCTTCACAAATAATATGTCAAAGAAACTCTTTAAGAGACTTGTAGTGAACAATAGAATGTGACTCCAAAAATACAGGCAAGCCTCCCCCTCCTTTCTCTGGCGCCTTAGGTTCCGTATTATCTACCCCCACTAAATACCCTCTGTGGGTTTGGGGCTCTGCAGTGCGCTTTACGCCCTCCAGGATACGCGAGATGCCCCTCCCCTGCTCCGGATTCCCAGCAGCCCTACCTGGCGCGTACGTGGAACTCAATCCACAAACATTTATAGAAAGCCTACTATGTGCCAAACACTGCCACCGGCGCCGGGGATACGGAGACCCAAGCACGCGGGGTGGCCAGGATTCCCCCCTCCACCACCAAAAAGAGAGAGAAGTATGTTGAAAAAATGTTGGAATGTTTTTTTAATGAGTGAGGCTGGTGGTCAACATGGAGCTCAGCATAGTGGAATTGGCGAGGAGGGTGGGAAGGTACTAGCGAGATGCCTGATCTTCAACACTTTAAAAAGACAAATCTTAGAAGTACTTTATCCCCTTCGAGTTTCTCGCCCCTGCTTGCAAGCGGTCCCCCAAGCGAGCGGCTCCTTTGCAGTGGAGAGGAAACATCGACTGGGTTTTCTGCACTTGTTGCAATGTGGGCGGATGAACCACTAGACCAGAGCAAGCCTGAGGCTCAGGTCCTCAGCTACCGTCCAGGTGCCGAGTGTGGAAAGACAGTTAAAGGCAGGAAAGCAGGTGCGCGCGCGGGTAGACACGCGCGCGCCCACACGCCCACGCCCACGCGTGGTCACCCACAAGAGGAGGAAAGGCAATTGTATTCGGAATACTAAGGCTAAGGACAGCAATGCGGGGCTCAGCAGCCCGTGTTTGCTAGTAACCCTCGTGGTGGCGGGCTCTGGGAAAAAGGCAGAAAGCTGAGATGACAGCGCTTTTTACAAAGCTTCTTAGGGAAAAGGAAATAAAATAAAATAAAATAAAATAATCGGCTTGAGCTCCGAGCCTGGCGAATCAGGGACTTTCCAGAGCCCTGGGTCTTGCTTTCAGCCCTCCTCGGAAGGCCAGTACCCCATTCTCGGGATTCTTTACTAAACAACCTCAGACCTCGGCTTTGGAGGCATTCCAGAGGTCAGATTTCTTTCTGCTGGGGTGCGGTGGGGCTGGCCAGGGGCGTGATTGGGGTTCACACGAGGCCGGGGCTAAAGAGATGAAATTGAGAGATGGCTCTTGCCCCGATGGTTACTGGGTGCTTTTTGAACAGACAATGACTATCTGTAAAAGAAATGAAGGACACACTTCAAAGTGGGGGCTGCAGCGGCCCGATGCGGGTGTGTATGCTTTTTTGGAATCTCCTGCCAAGTGCTGGAGGTTCCAGGTCACCTCAATTATTCTGAGGTTTCTTTTCTCCAAACCAGTCACGAGTCGTTGGACCCCCTCCACTCCTTAGCTTAGTGCACCTTCAGCCAGCAGATCAAGCCCCCGCCTTCCCTCAAAGCACTGGGGAATCGTCTGGGAGTGGGTGCTTCTCTTTTAGAGGCAAATCTGACTGGAGTCTCCACTCTGACCAACGATCCTTTAATCTCGGCTGTGTCTGCCCTAGCGCCTAGTACAGTGCCTGGCACACTGCAGACACTTAAATGCTTGTTGCTGCTGGCGGGGAGGGATGGCAGGACCATTTCCCCCCGGGTTATTAACATGGCGTAGCTGAAGGTTTAAGAAATGCTGGGTGAGGTCAGGAATGCAATACTCCCACCCCCACCCCCAGCTTTCAACTACGCTGGGTGGCCCTTCGGAACAGAACTATCCGCATTCGGTTTGCCCAGTGCTCAGCAAGGAAGGAATAGGATAGGGCTAGAAACTGTCCCACGCTTTCCCGGCAGGAGAAGACTGGAGAGACTAGAGAGAAGCGCTCTGCGCTGGTTTAAACCAGAAAAAAAAA
>NW_025345121.1:0-9284 GCF_016433145.1 Gracilinanus agilis
AGCTCTACAATTCTCAGGAAAACTTTGCAAAACTGATTTACTGGCTCCTGTAAAGAAGATTGTAAATCTGATCTCCAATAGTTACAGACATGTATGGTTCCATACTTTTGGGAGGTTGGAAAGTTTCCAACACAGGAATTAAAATACTAATATCAGAACAAAGCTCAGCTATTTCCTGTCCATCCAAGTTAACATTGTCTTGAATTACAGAATTTTCCCAGGATTTTTCACCTTTTGTCCTTTTCACCTCTATTCTGTTATCATTGTTCTTATTTCTAATCAAATTATCCTTAATCAAATCACAATATCCATTACAATTACTAGAACTTCTAACATCATTTACAACACTATTTTTCCTTTTCTCACAATTATTTACAACACTAATCAAATTATTATCAACACCATATAAACCACCATCAATTTTAATCAAATTATTACCAACACTAGTTAAATTACTACTACCAGTGGGTGAATTACCATTAACATTGGTTAAAGTACAATTTACACCATTACCAGTATTTAATTCAGATAATTTAACATTAACACCATTTAAATTATCATTAATTCTCTTCAAATTATCATTCACATTGATTAAACTATCATTGATTCCATGTAAATTAATACTGATCAACTCATCGCCATTATTAATCAAATTCTTATTATCCCCAATTAAATCAATATCAACACCAAGTACACCATTTCCATTATCCACAATTACATTATCATTATCTTTAACACATACAATTTCATCAACATTCACTTTATTCCAATTACCTTGATTAATTACTTCTGAATTTTGGGCACACCTTCATAATGAAGCTGTCCCTCAATTCAGGTTACCATGATTAACATTCCCCTGGACAACTTGACTGTATTTTGGCCTCTTTCAAGTCTTTATGTAATCCTGCATCATTGCCAAATTAGGAGCTTGAACACCCCGGCAGCATGCATTTTGGCTTTGGAACATATTTTGCTGGCTATTTCCATAATTAAATTCATTATTCCAATTATTTCTCCTATATCCATAATTATTAGGAAACCAATTAAATCAATTATTATTATTATTGTACCTCTGCCCATATAATCTCCTAAACCTACATTCTCTGGCAAAATGTCTAAATCAGCCACACACAACAGGATTGCTCTCTTTGGTATCTTGTGTTTACAATAGCATTATTCTTTTAGTTATTAACATTATTTTTCTTTTCAGATGCCCTCAATGCTGCCACTGCTTTTATCTCACTAATTTCCTTTTCATTTGCCCTGTACTATTTGCCTCTCTAATTGTTTCCTGAGGCTCTCAATCATTACATATTTTCATCATTCTTCCTGTCCTTCTCCTGAGCAAAAACATAAGTGTCCTTTTGCTTCAGTTCATCCAGGCTCAGAAGTTCCCAATCTGGATAGTCGTCACTGAAAAACTTCCTCACCTGAGGAATAGCATTTTTCACAAATATGTGCTTAATATGCTCAATGGTGGTATCTTCCAGGAAATTTGTACCCAAATAGATTTTGGCAGCTTTGATAATGTGATCTAAGAATGTAGCTGGTGTCTCCTGATTAGTCTGTCTAAGCTTTTCAAATTTTGACCAAGAGTTAGGGTGTCTTGAATTCTTCTCCATTACCTTAATTAATGATTTTCTTGCCTGCTTAAGCATTCTGTAAATTGGAACTGAATTTAAATCCAGCTCCTCCCAGGCTACCAGCCATGGTGTCATCCCCTCAGTATTTCTTGTGTCTTCTACAAACTTATTTCTATTATGATTAGACAATATCTCCCCTAAAACATACCAACAGTCCTCAAAATATGGGTCATGTACCTTAACAAATGCTCTAAAGATCTTAGCAAATTTGCCAGCACCATCATGGAAATTAGGGATTTTCTTTTTCATATCCTCCACATCCTCTGTTCTAAATCTAGTGTGCTGTCTCACATGAAAAATCCCATCATCTCTCACTATGAGAAGGTTGCATAGAGGAAAAATTTAACTGGTTTGTCTCCCTTATTTAATGCCTTTTGTTCTAATTCTGCCTTAGAATGTTCAGATTTAACACCTTTACCAGTATTTCCATCATTACCATTACCAAGAGCTCAACCATAAGCACCACCAGTTTGCATATACATCTCCAAATTGTCCATTTTAACTTGCATTAACTTTAACAACTGCTTCATCTCTGAATCTCTGAAACACTAGGTAATCACAATCTTCCAATAATAATTAATATAAAAAAGTAACCATCGTATTTTGTATATGATGTAACCAGTTAAAACAATAATAGGTGTGTGTGTGTGTGTGTGTTATAATATCCAGAATAGTTATGGTAAGAACTGTTGGGCTACCTCAAAATCCAATATAACTCTGCAATACCTGGGTATGATCTTAAACCACAAGTATGGGATAAACAATATCCTTTGCCATAACCCCAAAAGCAAATAATCCATACAGTCTTCAATTGCCGTTTTCTGAAATATTGACAAAAATGACCACTGGTACAGAAATACAGTAGTGTTATTAGCTACAATGAAAGACTAAAGACTAATAACTAATACAAATACAAATACAACAATATTCCCACAACAATACCAATTTACAATCAAACAGGATAACACAAACAATAAAAGGCAAAAAAATGGGGAAAAACCCTTTCTCTGGGACAATTCTAGCCTGGATAGTATATTGGCTTCACACAGAGATTTTATCAATGAACTGGGGTGGGAGGTAAGCAGTTCTGAGTAGCTCACCACTGGCTGGGAACTTTCAGCCCACAGAGCCAATGGCTGTACAGCCCCCATGGAATGTTCAGAATCCTCTGACTTCCAGTCTGGCTCTGTATATCCAAGAGAGAACTTCTTGTCCCCCTGTTAACCCACCATCTGGGTGTGCCAAACTCTTATGGGGAAAACCAGGGGAGTTAACTTAAATATTATATGTGGCTTCAGAAGGGTGAGTAGGAGACATGAATAGACAATAGGTTGGACCAAACAAGTTAGGGAAATTGAGTTTAGCTGTTAAGGGAAATGACTTTTGACAGGAGTGACAGTTAGACCCTAACTGTCACCCTGCCCCACCTAGACAAGAGGTCTGTGAAAACCAGCAAGCAAATGACAAGAGGGCTTGTAAACAAATTTAATTAAGGGAACTATGGTCTAAAGGATGGGAATAGGGGTTTCTATACTTCCAGACTATGGGCAAACCACAGGGTCGGGGAGGGACTTATCTACATTGAACTAAATCTAAAGCAGGACAGGGCACAATGGAGATCAGGAATGAAAGTGGGATCCTCACTGCAGAGTCCTGTCTCAATCCAGCAATGGTACAGCTTTTCCAGGTCTTCATCCAGGACACGTTCAATTGGGTAAGTCAGGGAGTTAAACCAACTTGAGCTGACCAGCAAGTAAGGTTAGATTTCATAGTCTCTACCTAACCTCCCACAGTCAAAAATCCTCCTTCCAGATATCAGGAAATCAGGGTGCAAACTCCACTTTCTCTGAGGTCTCACAGAATCGGTTACAACTTGTCCCAACCACCATGGAGTCTGTCTCAGAGAGAGAAGCCACACTTCCTGCTTCCCCATTCCATTTAGAATTGTCTAGCCCTTAGGCAGCTGGGGAGTTGAGTGGATTGATAGCCAGGCCTAGAGATGAGAGGTCCTAGGTTCAAATCCGGCCTCAGACACTTCCCAGCTGTGTGACCCTGGGCAAGTGTTATATTGAATCTCTGGGAGCTTGAAGTTCACCTTTGATTGACAAATAAGTCAGTTGGATGGAATGTTCCCAGGGAAGTCATGCGAAAGGCAGGAGGGGCAGTTGAGAATCCTGAGGAGAGATTCTGGGTTTTTGACCTGTGCTGAGGCTAGAGATTGGTGGATCATGGTCTTGGAGTGAGAGGGTGCAAACATTTCTCTGCAAATTCTTCCTGTACTTGAGATACCGTTCCAACCTGTACTTAATTACCACCTTGGTGTCTACTGCCCCTAGATATTAGGAGTTTCATTATCTAGATATCTAGGTTTCCCAGGGCCTGGGAGGGATCTGGGAAGTGGGCAGGAGATGAAGAAGAGGGTGGAAAGGGTGGACATAACTCAACTGTAAGGCTGAAGATCTATTGAAGAAGAAGTCAAAGATATCGCAGCAGTTTACCTACTCTGGTTTAGTCCTGGCCAGGCTAAACCAGAGGGAAGCTAAATTGATTCTTCATCTGCCAGAAGTTGAGATTTCATTAGTAACCATTAGAATAGGGTCTCCTATACCACAGTCCTTTACCCATATCCTTCTTGTTTAATATAAAGTTTAAAGTACCTTCCTAAAGCAGTTTCAAAGCTTGTTTTGGGAAGGGAGAAATCGAAGTCAGAATACAAGGCTTTATCCTAGCTAAAGAGCCCAAATCAACATATCAAATAAACCCAGGTGGGTCCTGAAGGGATATACCTCTTAGACCTGAAGGATCCTGCCTGGGCAACTGTTATAAGGGAGAAGGGTCATCTTCTCTCTGTACATCATTCTACCATCTCAAATAGATAAAGAGACCTCCCATAATTATAACACAAGTCACTTGACCCCAATTGCCCACCCTTACCACTCTTCCACCAAGGAGCCAATACACAGAAGTTAAGGGTTTAAGAAAAAAAGAATTGTCCAGCCTTGCCTGCTAGGTCTCCTAAATAATAATTTAGTAATCTTCCTCACAACAGTAATGACTATAAAAATAATTAAAAACAAAATGAATGAATAGAAGAAAATCAGAAATATCTCATTGTAAAAACAAGTGACCTAGAAAATGAATTCAGAAGGAATAATCTAAGAATCATTGGAATATCTAAAATCCATGACTAAAAAAAAATGCCTGGACACTATAATCATAAGAAATCATGAGGGAAAACTGTCCTGACATATTTGAATAAGATGGGAAAATGGAAATTGAAAGAATTTACTGATCACCTCCTCAAAAAACCCTTAAATAAAATATCCCAGAACTTCTATAGCCAAATTCCAGAATTTCCAGGTGAAGGAGAAGCTGGCAGAAGAAAACAATTAAAGTATCTTGACACCACAGTCAGGATTATGCAGCACTGAGAAGATTCTAACTATGATATTCCAAAAATTAAAGGATTTAGGATTACAACTAAAAATCACCTACCCTATGAAACTGAGAATTATACTCTGGACGGGGGGGGGAATGATATTTAATGATGTAGAGATCTTCCAGACATTCAGCATCCACCTCCACCAAAATATTTTTAAAAAACTGTAAAGAAAATTTGAGAATTGGATTCTAACCTCAAGAGAAGGTAAATAAAAAAGTGAAAATGAGGGATTCAGTAAGGTTGAACTGATTGAATTCTTGCATGGGAAAGTGATAATTAAGATATTTAAGATTTATCTATGATACCAGAGAAAGATCAGATCAATGAACTACTAATGAAACTTAAAAAAATAGAAAAAGAACAAATTATAAATCCCCAATTAAACATCAATTTGGAAATCCTGAAATCAAAGAGATATTAATAAAATTGAAAATAAGAAAAAATTGCAGTAATAAATAAGACAAAGAGCTGGTTTTATTTTAAAAAATAAATAAAATAGATTAAGAATTGGTTAATTTGATTTAAAAATAAAAAAGAAAACCAAACTACCAATGTCAAAAATGAAAAAGATAAATTTCACAACCAATGAAAAAGAAATTAAAGTTATTATTAAACATTACTATCCAAAACTATATGTAAAAAACTGACAAACTACAATAAGTAGATGAATATTTAAGAAATATAAATTGATCAAAGTAACAGAAAATGAAATAAAATATGTAAGCATCTCATATCAGGAGAAAAAATTGAACAAACTATCAACAAATATATATTCACAAGTGAATTCTATGAAATATTCAATGAACAATTCCAATTCTATATTGTAAAAAAATATATGTATATATTGAAGAGGGTTTGATGTTGAAAAGAGTGACAGACCTGGTGTGAATGTTTATCAACTCCCCTCTCAATACTCTACTTTTACTAAAGACAACAGAGGAGGTTTCTCTGGATGGTGGATGTCCAGAGAACGGGAGCCAGCCCTGGAGGCTAAAGGGAAGTCTTTGCTATTAGGAGAGGTGGGCAGTAACGCTGGTTGATCACGCAGGGACCATCTCCCTATAGAAATGTCCCCCACGGACAATATCAGCTCCCCAGCAGGTCTCCCTCGAAATGGAGTCTGAGCAAAGCAGCTGCTCAAGCACCTTTTCCCCTCTGTGCCTCATGTAGTGACTTCTCCTTGAACTGACTGCAAATTGGTTTATTTTGCAGATGAACAAGGTAGCTGAGAAGGGAAATGATAGAGGAATCAAGGTGGGGATAGGTTTGAGGGAAGAAGAGACCCTATTTGGGGTTTCTTGTTTTCTTTAGCTGAGCCAAAATGGCTCCCCTCCAACTTAACTATCCTCTTCTTAACTAACTAAAGTCTCTCTCCTACCTTAACCAGTGGCAAGTGTCCTTCTTGGGAAGGCCAAGGAATGGAAAGGTTCTTCAGGGTGACCCCCTGAACTAAGGGATCAGCCCCTTCTCAGCAGCTGTAGTTGTTCGTTCTTCCTCTAATGGAGACTCTCCAACTACAGGAACCTTTTTTCTCTTCTGGGCAAGGGAAATGGAGGCCAGACTTTTCACATAAGTCGGAATCTAGAGCTCCTGGACTTTGCTCTTCACTCGACAGAGTTCAGAGGGCCAAGCCCTTTCAGTTAGCCATTACTCCCACAATCCTCTTCTTTCACTCCTATTGTCACTGCCCTATTCCGTCTCATTCCAACTGTTGTCTGATCCATCTCAGTGGGCCGAAGTGCCAAAAACTTAATTCAGTTCTCCTTTCCACAATATCAACTATTTTGAAAAATAGATGAAGAAGGAATTCTAGCAAATTCCTTTAATCACTCTAATATGGTACTAATACCTAAACCACAAAGAGAAATAAACAGAAAAAGAAAACTATAAATCAATCTCTTTAGTGAATATTGATGCAAAAAGTAAATAAAATACTTACAATGAGATTATTTTATACCAGTTGGGTTTTATACCAGGAATGCAGGGATGGTTCAATAGTGGGAAAACTGTCCGCATATTCAACAGAAATCATATCAATATATGCAGAAAAAATCTTTGACAAAATATAAAACCCATTTATAAAAAAATTTGGAATAAATGAAGCTTCCCTTAAAATGATAAATAGTCTTTTTCTGGGTTAAGATGGCGGCAGAGTAAGAAGCAGCTCTTAACCTCTCCTGACCGAAACACACAAAACTCCTCAAAGGGACATAAAAACAAGTCCAGACGAACGGAGGAACCCCAAAACAGGGCACAGCGTGGAAGGTACATGGAATCGAGACATTTCCAGGCTATAAAGGGCTCTCACTAAATCACGGGCTGAGCAACCACCCCGCCCCCACCCCCTCCACACACAAAATCTATAGCTCTGAAGCCAGCTAAAAAGAAATAGAGCAAGTTTGGGGCACCCATCGAGTCATTGGCAGCTCTGGGGCCTGTTCCTGAGAGCAGCAAGTTTTAGGACCCCAATAAGCCAGAGAACGCAAGCGAAATCTGAGCGTGAGGGCAGAGAGTGGACGCCCAGCGCAGTGTGCACAGGCACTGGCGGAGGTGTGGGTGGAGGTAGACACAGCCAGGAACTAAAGCTCTGAAAACCTGAGTGGGGAACCAGTGCAGACCAGTATACGACTGTGGAAGCAGCGCCCTGAGACTTGTAAAGGAACCTCCTGCAGAGGATCAAGCAAGGGGGTCGACTAGGGGGCTTGACCTTGGAAAAAACCAGAACTCAGACCTCAGGTACCAATAGACTGCGTACAGACACTGAGCGCGAGGATAAACCTGAGAAGCTGCTGGGCTAATGATGGCTACCCAACCTCAGGAAACTCAGAAGAGAAAGAATAACAACAAGAAAAAGAAGCCCTTAACACTCGACAACTTGAACACAGAGAAAATCCAGACAACCGAGCAAACAGAGGAGGAGAACAAACAAGCATCCGGACCCTCCTCAAATAAGGAAAACTCCTCACAAGCTATGGAAGAGTTCAAAACTGAGATTTTGAGGAAAATGGAAGAGATCTGGCAAGAAAATAACTGTTTAAAAGGTAAAATCTTGCAATTGAACACCAGAAATGACCAGATTGAAAAGGAATTCCAGAAGATTATGGCCGAAAACCGAAAGATTATAGCCGAAAATCAATCCCTAAAGGCTAGAATCGAGAAATTGGAAGCTAACGATCTCTCAAGACAACAAGAACAAATAAAACAAAGTCAAAAGACTGAAAAAATAGAAGGAAACATGAAATATCTCAATGAGAGAGTGACAGACCAAGAAAACCGGTCTAGAAGAGACAATTTGAGAATAATTGGTCTTCCAGAAAAACCAGAAATTAATAGAATCCTGGACTCCATACTAAAAGAAATTATTCAGCAAAATTGCCCTGAAGTCCTAAAACAAGAGGGAAATATAGACATCGAAAGGATTCATAGAACACCCAAAACATTCGACCCAGAGAAGAAATCGGTTAGAAATATTATTGCCAAATTCAAAAGCTTTCAAGCAAAAGAAAAAATCTTACAAAAAGCCAGAAAGAGACAATTCAAATATCAAGGAGCACCAATCAGGATCACACAGGATCTGGCAGCCTCCACGCTAAAAGACCGTAAGGCTTGGAATACAATATTCAGAAAGGCAAGAGAGCTGGGCCTGCAACCACGGATCAACTACCCATCAAAATTGACTATATATTTCCAGGGGAAAGTATGGGCATTCAACAAAATTGAAGAATTCCAGGTATTTGCACAGAAAAGATCAGGGCTAAATGGAAAGTTTGATATCCAACCACAAAAATCGAGAGAAACCTGAAAAGGTAAATAAGATACAGAGGGGAAAGAAAGAAAACTTATAATTTTTAAATTTGCCTTTTTAAGGGCCTCAGTGAGATCTAATTATCTGTATTCCTATGTAGATAAATGTTATGTATAATTCTCTGTAGTGAACTCTATTCACTATTATAATATTCACTATTATAGTAATCAGAAGAATAATTCACAGGGTGAGGATGGAACACTAAATAATCTAAGATGGCGTGGGGGATGGGAAAGAGGGGGTAAATAGCAGGGAACACCAAGAGAAACTTGAGTGAATAAGAAAATAGAATATTCTATTACACACAAAGAGGGCATGGGAGGGAGAGGGGACAAATACTATTATAAGAAGGAGAGGAAGAGAGCATTAAGAGGTAATAATCAAACCTTACTCT
>NW_025345122.1:0-1944 GCF_016433145.1 Gracilinanus agilis
CCCTGCCAGCCTGGCAGTGTCCACAAGACTCTGGCCCGGGCACACCGGGTTGGCCGAGGGAAGCCACTGGTGGGGTTCTGGGATGTTTCTGGGCACTCAGCAGGGGGAGTCTGTGGCTGCCAGTGGGTCATCTGGGAGCTCTGTATCAGGCGTCGATGCCCAGAGCCTGGTGGGAGACCCCGAGAGCCTGGAGAGGACTGGAAGGTGCCCCGTGCTTGGGCCGCTCAGGCCTGGGACTCTGTCCCATGGCCTTGGGGGGGCCCGGCGAGGACGGACTTTGGGGGCTTCTGCTTTCAGACTGGACTTCGGGGAGCTGCCAAGCCTCGGCTCGGACCTTTCCCCTGGGAGGCGTCCCGGCCCTGGTGGGGGGAGAGCCGGCTCGGGTTCGGCTCCGAGGTCCTGGCTTGTGGGTGTTTGCAGACGTCAGTCAGGGAGCGAAGGGCCCCCAGTGACTGCGGCTAACGGTCAGGTCCCCCTCTCTGCCCCTGCAGGAAGGTGCCAGGGCAGGGCTGCCCGCCCCCCTCCCCCTTCTTTGGCCGGTGCCCGGGCAGGCAAGACCCGAGTCCTCCTCCGCCTGTTTGCCAGCAGACAAAGAGCCCCCCCCCTCCCCAGCCCTGTATTAAGTACAAACACCGCTGGGGGCCTCATCTCTCGCCCCTCCCAAAGTGACTGCTGGGCCGGCCCTGCCCTCCCCATCTGTTGATAGAAAACAAGCCGGGCATGGGGTGTGGCAGGGCAGGGGCGGCTCCTGAAGTAAACAGAGACCCTGGAGCTGGGTTGGCAGGGACCCCCACCCCGTGCCAGCCCCCCAATTTGAGAGAGAAAAGCAGCCCAAGTGCCCGCCCTAGTGCCCACTGCCAGGAGCAAGGTTGTGCCCACCCCACTTCCCTCCCTGCCCCTCACCTCACCCAGCAGGCCCACCGGCCAGGCCCCCCCCAACCCCCACCCCCATCCCCAGGAACCTGAAGGGTCCAGGCAGGGGCAGGGGGGCAGCAGCAGCGCCCGGAGCCTGGGCAGACCCGGGGAAGAAGCAGCCGCCTCTCTGCAGCCCCCTGGATGGCTCAGGGAGGGTGACTGACCCTGGGAGGAGGGGGCCGCGGGGGGCCCAAATGGGGGGCTCCTGCCTGCCCCTCCCCAATCTTTGGCCCCAGTGAACAAGGAAGGGCCCGACGCTGGCCCCTGGACTGCGGCCTGAGGAGATTCCCCTCAGTGACCCCTCCTGGACACGGTTCTGTCCCCAGTGGCTGAGGCTGCCAGCCTGGCACAGGGCGGCCGGGGGTGGGCTCATGTGGGCAAAGCCCTTGGCACAGCCCCTGGAAGGCCAGGCTTGGCCCCTTCAGCTCGAAGCTCGGCCCGGGCCCGGCCTGCCCTCTCGGGGCTGCCCTCGTGGCCTGGTGGGTTTGCCGAGAAGGGGAAGGACGGGGACGCTGGAGGCAGAGGGGTCACGGGGGGAGGGGGAGGTCTTGGGCCCCCCCCCCCGGCTCTCCCCTCACTGCTGGCTCCGAGGCCGAGGCGCGGGGGCTTACCCAGAAGCAGGCAGAGCAGCTGGCAGCACAAGACGCCCCTCCAGGGCCCGGGGCGCTCGGCGGGCTCCATGGCCAGCTGCCGAGCTTGGCTGCTTTGGCAGGGAAATGAGGCGAGAAGCTGCTGCTTCCCTTTTCCATTTGAATATCAGCTGGGCGTGCGCCGGGGCGGGTGCCGGTGTGTGTACAAAGGAGGGCGGCCAGAACACCTGGCGGGCACAGGGTGGCAGCCGCCCTGCCCTTGAGGCTGAGGCTGCCGGTGCCCATCTCAGACAGAAACAGGGGCCTCCGCGGGCCTCTGGAGGAGCTTCTCTGCCAGGGGACCACGAGGGGGCTGGGCTCGCCGGCCTGGCAGAGCCGGGGGGGGGGGCTGCGCCTGGGATTCTGGGCCCCCGCCATGGGGAGCTGCTCCTGGTCAGAG
>NW_025345123.1:0-2256 GCF_016433145.1 Gracilinanus agilis
GGAGTTCTTTGATGGCTTGTTCAATTTCTTTTTCTGATATGGGATTGATTATTTAGGTATTCTATTTCTTCTGCTGTTAATCTAGGCAGTTTATATTTTTGTAAATATTCGTCCATATCTCCTAAATTGCTGTATTTATTGCCATATAATTGGGCAAAATAGTTTTTAATGATTGCCTTAATTTCCCCTTCATTAGAGGTGAGATCTCCCTTTTCATCTTTGATATTGTCAATTTGGTTTTCTTCTTTCCTTTTTTTTTATTAGATTGACCAGTACTTTGTCTTTTTTATCTGTTTTTCCAAAGTACCAGCTTTTAGTCTTATTTATTAATTCAATAGTTCTTTTACTTTCGATTTTATTAATTTCTCCTTTAATTTTTAGTATTTCTAATTTAGTTTTCATCTGGGGATTTTTAATTTGCTTGCTTTCTAATTTTTTGAGTTGCATGCCCAATTCATTGATCTCTGCCCTCCTTAACTGGTTAATATATGCACTCAAGGATATAAATTTCCCCCTGAGGATTGCCTTGGCCGCATCCCACAGAGTTTGGTAGGATGTCTCATCATTGTCATTTTCTTCAATGAAATTGTTGATTGTTTCTATGATTCCTTTTTTTGACAAATTTGTTTTGGAGAATCATATTATTTAATTTCCAATTAGTTTTTGATTTTCCTGTCCAGGTGCCCTTACTAATTATTATTTTTATTGCATTATGATCTGAGAAGGTTCCATTTATTATTTCTGCTCTTTTGCATTTGTTTGCAATGATTCTATGCCCTATAACATGGTCAATCTTTGTGAATGTGCCATGTGCAGCTGAGAAGAAGGTGTATTCCTTTTTGTCCCTATTTATTTTTCTCCACATATCAATTAAATCTAATTTTTCTAGGACTTCATTCACCTCTCTTACCTCTTTCTTATTTTTTGGTTTGATTTATCTAGATCTGAAAGAGGAATATTTAGATCTCCCACTAGTATGGTTTTACTATCTATTTCCTTCTTGAGCTCTGCCAGTTTCTCCTTTATGAATTTGGGTGCTATGTCACTTGGTGCATACATATTGAGCACTGTTATTTCCTCATTGTTTATACTGCCTTTAATCAGGATGTAATGACCTTCCCTGTCTTTTTTAATCATATCTATTTTTACTTTGGCTTTGTCAGAAATCATAATAGCCACTCCTGCCTTCTTTTTCTCATTTGATGCCCAAAAGATTTTGCTCAAGCCATGAACCTTAAGCTTGTGTATGTCCACCCATCTCATCTGTGTTTCTTGTAGACAACATATGGTAGGATTTTGGTTTCTAATCCACTCTGCTATTTGCTTCCGTTTTATGAGCGAGTTCAACCCATTCACATTCAGAGTTATAATCATCAGTTGTGCATTTGCTGACATTTTCGTATCCTCTCCTATTCCTACCCCCTTCTTCTTACACTATTTTCTTTTAAACCAATGCTATTAAGCCGCTATCCCTTATCCCCTCCCTTGATTAACTTCCCTTTCTACCCCCTCCCTTATTTTTCCCCCTCTTTTTGTTTTTAAAGGCCTTATGAATTCCCTCCCCATTCTTCTCCCCTCCATTTTTTTGACCTCCCCACTCCCCTGCTCCCCTTGGTTTATCCCTTCTAACTTTCTCAGAAGGGTTAGATAAGAGTTTTATGTCCCAATGGAGAGTATAGCTACTCTTCCCTCTCCGGGTTGATTACTCTGAGAGTAAGGTTTGATTATTACCTCTTAATGCTCTCTTCCTCTCCTTCTTATAATAGTATTTGTCCCCTCTCCCTCCCATGCCCTCTTTGTGTGTAATAGAATATCCTATTTTCTTATTCACTCAAATTTCTCTTGGTGTCCCCTGCTATTCACCCCCTCTTTCCCATCCCCCAATGCCATCTTAGATTATTTAGTGTTCCACCCTCACCCTGTGAATTATTCTTCTTATTACTATAATAGTGAATATTATAATAGTGAATAGAGTTCACTACAGAGAATTATACATAACATTTCTCTACATAGGAATACAGATAATTAGATCTCACTGAGGCCCTTAAAAAGGCAAATTTAAAAATTATAAGTTTTCTTTCTTTCCCCTCTGTATCTTATTTACCTTTTCATGTTTCTCTCGATTTTTGTGGTTGGATGTCAAACTTTCCATTCAGCCCTGGTCTTTTCTGTGCAAATACTTGGAATTCTTCAATTTTGTTGAATGCCCATACTTTCCCCTGGAAATATATAGTCAATTTTGATGGGTAGTTGATC
>NW_025345124.1:0-1392 GCF_016433145.1 Gracilinanus agilis
CTCCCATATTGTTTTCCAAATTTCCCAGCAGTTTTTGTCAAATAGTGAATTCATGTCCCAAAAGTTGGGCTCTTTGGGTTTATCATACACTGTCTTGCTGATGTCATTTACCCCAAGTCTATTCCATTGATCCTCCTCTCTATCTCTTAGCAAGTACCATATTGTTTTGATGACTGCTGCTTTATAGTATAGTTTAATATCTGGTACTGCTAGGCCCCCTTCCTTCACATTTTTTTTCATTATTTCCCTTGATATTCTTGATCTTTTGTTATTCCAAATGAAATTTGTTATAGTTTTTTCTAATTCAGTAAAGAAGATTTTTGGTAGCTTGATAGGTATGGTGCTAAATAGATAAATTAATTTGGGTAGAATTGTCATTTTTATTATGTTAACTCGTCCTACCCATGAGCAATCAATGGCTTTCCAATTGTTTAGATCCAGTTTTATTTGTTTGGAAAGTGTTTTGTAGTTGTTTTCATATAATTGCTGTGTTTGTTTTGGTAAGTAGATTCCTAAGTATTTTATATTGTCTAGGGTGATTTTGAATGGTGTTTCTCTTTCTACTTCTTGCTGCTCTAGTGTGTTGGAAATGTATAGAAATGCTGATGATTTATGTGCATTTCTTTTGTATCCTGCAACTTTGCTAAAGTTGTTGATTATTTCTACCAGCTTCTTAGTTGATTCTCTAGGATTTTTTAAGTATACCATCATATCATCTGCAAAGAGTGATAGCTTAGTCTCCTCCTTGCCTATTTTGATACCTTCAATTTCTTTTTCTTCTCTAATTGTAACTCTTAGTGTTTCTAGTACTATGTTGAATAATAGAGGTGATAATTGGCATCCTTATTTTACTCCTGATCTTATTGGGAAGGCTTCTAATTTATCCCAATTTCAAATGATGTTTGTTGATGGTTTTAGGTATATACTGTTTATTATTTTTAGGAAAGGTCCTTCTATTCCTATACTTTTCAGTGTTTTCAATAGGAATGGATGCTGTATTTTGTCAAAGGCTTTTTCAACATCTATTGAGATAATCATGTGATTTTTGTTTGTTAGACTGTTGATATGTCAATTATGGGGATGGTTTTCCTAATGTTGAACCAACCTTGCATTCCTGGTATAAATCCCACCTGATCATGGTGGATGATCTTCTTAATTACTTGCTGGAGTCTCCTTGCTAGTATTCTATTTAAGATTTTTGCATCTATGTTCATTAGGGAGATTGGTCTGTAGTTTTCTTTCTCTGTTTTTGATCTCCCTGGCTTTGGAATCAGTACCATATTTGTGTCATAAAAGGAATTTGGTAGGACTCCTTCTTTGCTTATCATATCAAATAATTTGTATATTATTGGGATTAGTTGCTCTTTGAATGTCTGATAGAATTCATGTGTG
>NW_025345125.1:0-2809 GCF_016433145.1 Gracilinanus agilis
GGAACTGATGCAGAGTGAAAGGAGCAGAGCCAGAAGAACACTGTACACAGAGACTGATATACTATGGTAAAATCGAATGTAATGGACCTCTGTACCAGCAGCAATACAAAAACCCAGGACAATTCTGAGGGATTTATGGTAAAGAACGCTACCCACATCCAGAGGAAGGACTGCAGGAGAGGAAACATATAAGAAAAACAGCTGCTTGAACGCATGGGTTGGGGTGGACATGATTGAGGATGTGGACTTGAAACTACCACAGCAATGCAACTACCAACAATTTGGAAATAGGTCTTGATCAAGGACACATGATAAAACCAGTGGAAATGTGTGTTGGCCATGGATGGAGGGAATGCGGGGGTGAAGGGGAAAGTATGAGCATGAATCATGTAACCATGTTAAAAATGAATATTAATAAATGTTTAAAATAAAAAAAAAGATAAGCTAGGGGTTCCAAGAGACAGAGGTGGGGTGGGAGACCATTCTAGGCATAGGTGATAGCACAAAGGCCAGAAGCAGCAGCAGATGGAGTATCATGGATTAGGAAAAGGGAATAGGCTACTGTGAATGGGGCATTATGTGAGGTGGAATTCTTTGAAATCTGTCTAGAGAGCTAGTTTGGAGCTATTTTGTGAAGGGCTTTAAATGCCAGACCAAAGAATCTGTATTTTATTCACCTTCTGAAGTCTCTTGAACAGGGATTATCCTTAGATTTGTACTTGGGGAAGCTCAATTTGGCAGCAGTATGGAGGATGAATTAGAGAAGAAAGAGACTAGAGGGGACAAGATCAATAAGGAGATGATTGCATTGATCTAGGGAACAGAGGATAAGGGCTTAAATGGGTGTGTGAATGGAGAGAAGGGAAAGACATTGAGGAGGTAGAACTGCTAAGACTTGGTACTTGATCAGATATGGAAAAATTAAGAGAGAAACTGAAGAGCTAAGGATGGTACTGAGACTGAGAAACTATATTCCTGGAAGGATGGAGGTTCTCTTGATAGGAAAAGAGAACTTAAAAATAGATATGATTACAGCAAAGGAAAGTAATAAATGTTGGCAGGGATGTGGCAAAATTGGGACATTAATGCAATGCTGGTGGAGTTGTGAATTGATACAACCATTCTGGATGGCAATTTGGAACTATGCCCAAAGGGCACTAAAAGACTGCCTGCCCTTTGATTCAGCCATACCACTGCTGGGTTTATACCCTAAGGAGATCATAAGGAAAAAGACTTGCACAAAAATATTTATAGCTGTGCTCTTTGTGGTGGAAAAAACCCTGGAAAACGAGGGTATGGCCTTCAATTGGGGAATGGCTGAACAATTTATGGTATCTGTTGGTGATGGAATACTATTGTACTATTGTGAACTGGAATGACCTCCAGGAATTGAGGCATAGTGAAAGGAGCAGAACCAGGAGAACCTTAATAACAGAGATAGATACACTGTGGTAAAATCGAATGTAATGGACTTCTCTACTAGCAGCAATGCAATGACCCAGGACAACTGTGAGGGACCTATGAGAAAGAACTCTATCCACATTCAGAGGAAGAACTGTGGGAGTAGAAACAAAGAAGAAAAACGACTGCCTGATCACATGGGAGGATGGGGATACTATTGGTAATACTGACTCAAAATGAACACCCTAGTTCAAATATCAATAATATGTAAATAAGTCTTGATCAATGATACATGTAAAACCCAGTGGAATTGTGCATCAGCTGTGGGAGGGGGTGAAAGGAGGGGAGGGATAGAACATGAATCCTATAACCATGGAAAAATGCT
Source organism: Gracilinanus agilis (assembly GCF_016433145.1). NCBI lineage: Eukaryota > Metazoa > Chordata > Mammalia > Didelphimorphia > Didelphidae > Gracilinanus > Gracilinanus agilis. The sequence goes on from NW_025345125.1 coordinate 1,787, forward strand.
TTAAATTAATTAATTAAATAAAAAAAGAATAGAAAAAAAAGAGTTAGAGAAAATTACAAAATGTAAATTAAACGGTTTTGATTATATTAAACTAAAAAGCTTTTGTACAAAAAAAACAATGCAGGCAAAATCAGAAAGGAAACAACAAATTGGGAAAAAATATTTATAACAGACTTCCGGTTAAGATGGCAGCAGTGTAAGGAGCAGCTGCTCGATCTCTGCTGACCGAAGCATACAGGACTCCTCAAGGGGAAATAAAAACGAGTCCAGAGGAACGAAGGAACCCCACAACAGGGCGCAGCATTGAAGGTATGTAGAATCGGGGCATTTCCACGCTATAAAGGGGTGAAACAGCTCTCACTAAAAAGCCCCCACCCCCACCCCCCACACTGCACACCTAGCACAACGCCAACACACAAGTGTGAAAACAGGACTGGGGCAACCAGATAATCACTGGCAGCCCCAGGGCTTGTACCTGTGTGCTGTAAGAAGAGGGACCCCAGGTGGCTGGGGGCACGCAGGGACTTTCCCCAAGCATCCACCTGGGTGAAGGCACCGCCTCAGGCAGGGACAAAGGCCTCTAAAATATGACCTCTCCCAAGCACTGAAGGCATCCCCTCAGGTGTGAATAAAGATCTCCAGCCCACAGACTTTCACTACCTTCTGCAGGGGTGAAGGCAGTGCCCTAAGAGCATCTGCGCAGGCAAAGGCAGTGCCCTAGGCTTGAATAACGATCTCCAGCCCAGGCTTGGACCTCCAGTGAGGACCCTGTTCAGACCCAGCACGGCAGTGGAAGCAGCCCCAAGGACTGCTGAAGGAACCTCGGGCAGAGGGGCAGACTGGGAACTACCAGGAGGCCTGACCCCGAGGACAAGGAGACCGGAGCCCCAGGGAGCTTGCAAGGCGCAGGCAGACCCTGAGTGCAAAGACAAAGCTGAAAAGGGGCGGGGCCAACAATGGCCAGCAATAAGGAAGCCCAGAAGGAAAAGACTATCAAGAGAAACTCTGGAACACTGGACAACT
>NW_025345126.1:0-3779 GCF_016433145.1 Gracilinanus agilis
CAAAGTGGAATTATTCCACCAATTTATCAGTTTGCAAAATATGGTCAATATTCTAAGGCTGGTACCGATCAATATTTACTGCTCTAATCAGAGATTTCCAAGAATTTTCTAAAGTTCCCTTCCCCTACCTCCCTCATAGCTGTTGTGTTCTGTCAGAATCCAAGGACCACAAGGGTGAGAATTTCAAAGGCTCAGTTGTCTCTGCGGTTATTTGGGTGAAAGTCCTGAACGTTTCCGAAATTTCGACTAGAGGTCGTCCCCAACATGCTGAGAGTGTGGGGCTTTCCAAAAAGGAGGATAGAATTCTTTGGGGTTCAGGAGTCATCCTGGCTTGTGGAGCTCCTAGGCCTCAACATCAAAAAACCTTTAGCATAAGGATCCTCGGTTTAGGGTCAAGGGTTTAAGGGGAGAAGAAACTAAGAAGATACCTAGTGTGAAACACTCATTTTACAGAAGAGGATCCCAAGAGCCAAAGCGATTGGGAACCTCACTTTCCCTAACACTCCAGGGCAGTGCTGAGGTGGGGGGGGGGGGGGAGCGGGGAGAGTTGCTAATCATCCCATTGCCCGCTCTGCCCGTAAATTGCTGGTGAAAAGGAGACAACGCAGAGCCGGTGGTGGGGAGGTCTGCTTTCCTGGCAGAGGGGAGGGAGAGCCCTGCCTCAGCTGCTAGTGCTATGATGAATGGCCCGGCCGGTGGGTCGGAAGCATAATCCCTTATTCTTCGGGGTGCTTTACAGTTTCCCGGCGCTTTCAGAGCGCGCTCTCATTTCATTGAACACAATGCACGGTTTAGGAATGAAAACGAGAGCCAGAGCCCAGGGCTAGGGCCAGGCTGTGGGTGGCCCCGGAGGCTGCTGCCCTCCTGACGTGCAGAAGAGCCAATGCGGTAGGGCCAGAGACAGTTGCGTCACGAGGGACATCGCAACGGAATGTCTTTCGGGCGAACCGTGGCCAAGGTCACTGGCCCTGACCGACCACTCGCGAGCACCTGCGGGAGCTCCCCGGGGGTAGGGGGAACCCCGGCCAGTCCGAGGAAAAATCCTTTTCCCGTTGTCTCCGAAAGCCAAGCCGTAGCGCTACCACCCCCCGCCCCCAGCCTGGCCTTGGGGGCAGCCCGGAAGGCTCTCAATATGCTCCCTTGCCAGGGTACTGCTGTGGGAGCCCCTAGCTTGGGCACGCTGGTCTGCAGTCCACAGGGGAGTGCCGAGGGGAAACTAACCGGCCTGCTGCTCTCCTAGGGAGCGACTTCTCCTAGCTGTGAGACCCTGGGGAAATGGCAGTCCTTCTGAGGCCCAGACACTTGGCTTCCTGTGGCTGTCCGTTTCCATTTTGCTCCCATAAGGCCTCGGCCTAGACAACAAGAATGAACAAACTCTACCTTGGCTGGGAAAGGGCATGAGAGAGCTTTGCCGCGTATACCAGCTGTTAGAGTGCTCTCCCTCCTGAGGTGCCCTTGGGATTACTTGTGGACCTGCAGTACCTCCACAGACTGGAAGCTTCCTGAGCGATTTGATTCTGACTGGTTTATCCCCATAGTTCAGCACAGAGCCTTCACACAGCAGGCCATTAAGAAATGATTATAGAACTGAGCCCTGAAAACCGAGAGGGATATGATAGGAGAGGAGGGGAAGAGAAGAGGAGAGAGAAGGGAGGAGACCAGGAGAGAGGAAGGAGAAGAAAATGAAAAAAGTGGGTCAGAGGGAGGAGAGGGGGAAGAGAATGAGGAGAGGGGAAAGTAGGAGAGAAGGAAGAGAAGGGAATGGAAGGAGAAGATGGAGAGGGGAGGACAGAGAAGAGACAGGGGAAAGGAGAAGGGAGAGAAGAGAAAGGCTGGCTGAATGAAAATTCCCCCTTCAAAACAACTCCCAAATATTACATAGAAAGCAAATGGATCCCTCCTGGAAATATAAGCCTCTGACTCATAAAAATCTCCCCCAATTCCTTTTGCCCATCAGAAAGAGAGCTCATTGGTAGCTGATGCTGTAAGTTTAGGGCTCTGGAATATGATCAATGCTACATCACTAGGCAGTAATTAAAAACCCAAGCTAAAAGAAAGCCACAGAATCCAGCCTTACCAACATGTGCTAGCTTAGATCTGATGGGCCCCAGATACTAGGCTGCTGGACAGCTTCAATGTGACCTGTCAAATGAGAATTCAAGCTATTTGACCTTAGCTGAGCCCACCCAGTTTTTCCTTTTATTTATCTCTTGTTGATCAGCAATCTCAGAGAGGTAGTGGAAAAAACACTGGATTCGGGGAACCTAAATTCCAATCCAGGTTCTGCTATTCACTCTATGTGGGACCTTGGGCAATTTACTTTCCCTTTATGGACCTTAGGTTCCTTGTCTAGAAAAAAAGTAGATTGGACTAAATTGCTTATATGGTCCTTTCCAGGACTCTCAATCCTATTATTCTATCATCATGTACTGTACTCCCCTCCCATCTACCTCTAGGCTGTCCTTTTGTAATCTAACCCTAATTCCCCAATGCTTCCAATTCTGACCAAATCATTCTCCTGCTTAAAAGCTGCTTCCTCAATAAAAGACAAAACCCTTAATGAGGCATTCAAAGCCCTCCATAATCTGGCTTACGCATACTCTTCCAGCTTTATCAAATATTACTTCCCTTTCTACACTATAGGTTTCAGCCAAATCAGACTAAATGAGTAAAACGAAGGATCTGGATTCTGTCCATGACCAACAATCTGCCCCTGTACTTTTCAGGCACCCTGCTTTTTTGCACATGCTCTTCCAAAAGTCTCCCCTTTGCCTACAGAATAGCAGGCAGTTAGAAGAAGGCACTCTTCCTAGCATTCATTCAACAATCCAATTTGATTTCACAAACATTTATTAAAAGCATAATGTGTGTAATGGACTAAGCAGGCATTGGAGATACAAATCTAAAACAAGATAGGATCCTGTCTCTTAAACAAATTATATTTCTGGAATTTCTCCACATATTAGTATGTTAAAACTCTACCCATCCTTCTGGGCTTATCTTTTTTTTTAAGTCCTTACCTTCTGTCCTAGATTTAATACAAATATCAGTTTCAAGGCAGAAGAGTGATAAGCACTAGGGAAAAGGGTTCAAACAGCTAGGAAGTGTTTAAAGCCAAACTTGAATTCAGGTTCCCCTGACTTCAGGCCTGCCACTCTATCCACTAAGACACCCAGTTGTTGTCCCTCTAGGCCCATGTTAAAAGCTGACTTCCCCACATCTACAACCAAAAATGATTCCCATCTCCTCTAAATTTCCATGGCACTCTATACTTCTTTCATGGCATTTACATACTGCTCTGAATTAAAGTTGGTTTTGGACACTAGCCTATAAGCTTTCTGAGGGCAGGAAATATCTTAATCATCTCACTTTCTGTCCCCTAGAGCACCCAGCACACTTCCATGCACATAACAAGTACTCAATACATGTCAAATGAAGTAATGTTTTCTTCTAAGAACTATTAAGTCAATAATTAGTCTATACTAGACCTATTCCCAGAATCACAAAACTACAGAATTGAAGAAAGTAAGAGTTAGAAGGGATCTCCAAGCACATCTAATCTAACCAATTTCTCAGCAAGAATCATCTCTACAATTCCTCTAGGAAGAGTCTCTTCTTGAAAACTTCCAATGAGGAGAAACCTCCCAAGGCAGGTCATTCCCCTTTTGAACAACTCCAATTATTAGGAAAGTCTTCCTTCCTTCTTTCTTCCTTCTTCCTCCCTCCCTCCATCCTTTCCTTTCCTTTCTTCCTTCCTTTCCTTCCTTCCTCCCTTCCTT
>NW_025345127.1:0-1365 GCF_016433145.1 Gracilinanus agilis
TGTTTTTGTTTGTACAAAAACTTTTTAGTTTAACATAATCAAAACCATTTAATTTACATTTTGTAATTTTCTCTAACTCTTGCTTGGTTTTAAAGTCTTTCCTTTCCCACAGATCTGACAAGTTTACTATTCTGTGTTCACTTAACTTGTTTATAGTTTCCCTCTTTATATTCAAGTTGTTCACCCATTCTGAATTTATCTTGGTGTATGGTGTGAGATGTTGATCTAGACCTAATCTCTCCCATATTGTTTTCCAAATTTCCCAGCAGTTTTTGTCAAATAGTGGATTCATGTCCCAAAAGTTGGGCTCTTTGGGTTTATCATACATTGTCTTGCTGATGTCATTTATCCCAAGTCTATTCCATTCATCCTCCTCTCTATCTCTTAGTCAGTACCATATTATTTTGATGACTGCTGCTTTATAGTATAGTTCAATATCTGGTACTGCTAGGCCCCCTTCCTTCACATTTTTTTTCATTATTTCACTTGATATACTTGATCTTTTGTTATTCCAAATGAAATTTGTTATAGTTTATTCTAATTCAGTAAAGAAGTTTTTTGGTAGCTTGATAGGTATGGCGCTAAATAGGTAAATTAATTTGGGTTGAATTGTCATTTTTATTATGTTAGCTCGTCCTACCCATGAGCAATCAATGGCTTTCCAATTGTTTAGATCCAGTTTTATTTGTTTGGAAAGTGTTTTGTAGTTGTTTTCATATAATTACTGTGTTTATATTGGTAGGTAGATTCCTAAGTATTTTATATTATCTAGGGTGATTTTAAATGGTGTTTCTCTTTCTACTTCTTGCTCCTCTAGTGTATTGGAAATGTATAGAAATGCTGGTGATTTATGTGCATTTATTTTGTATCCTGCAACTTTGCTAAAGTTGTTGATTATTTCTACAAGCTTCTTAGTTGATTCTCTAGGATTTTTTAAGTAGATCATCATATCATCTGCAAAGAGTGATAGCTTAGTCTCCTCCTTGCCTATTTTGACCTTCAATTTCTTTTTCTTCTCTAATTGCAACTGCTAGTGTTTCTAGTACAATGTTAAATAATAGAGGTGATAATGGGCATCCTTGTTTTACTCCTGATCTTATTGGGAAGGCTTCTAATTTATCCGCATTGCATATGATGTTTGTTGATGGTTTAGGTATATACTGTTTATTATTATTTTAGGAAAGGTCCTTCTATTCCTATACTTTCTAGTGTTTTCAATAGGAATGGATGCTGTATTTTGTCAAAGGCTTTTTCAGCATCTATTGAGATAATCATGTGATTTTTGTTTGTTAGACTGTTGATATGGTCAATTATGTGAATGGTTTTCCTAATGTTGAACCAACCTTGCATTCCTGGTATAAATCC
>NW_025345128.1:0-1205 GCF_016433145.1 Gracilinanus agilis
ATATATATATATATATAGGTGTCTATGTTTGTGTGTACATATGTATCTGTACATACACATGTATATGTGCTTGCATGTATGTATTGACTTGTATGAAATCTCATTGACAATGTTCTAAAAAGTCCTAGAAGACCAGAAATAGAAAAACCTCCTAAAATTGGACATTTCATTTACTTTGAATTGCTTTAAAACATAGACTTCATGTTATCAAATACATCTTTATTGCTTATCTTTCTCATTGAAAACTTTTCCCACTATTGTCCCCATCTCTTCCTTCCCCCAGAGAGCCATACATTTTATTTTATTTTATTTTTTGAACAAAAATATTTATAGAATTTATTCTTTCATCTTCCATATACAACCAATGAATTATTTCCTTGTTTTCCATATTCAATCAATAGCCTAATTTTTAATTCATGATGCTTTTTACATCCAGGGGTATTGGTTAGTGTTTAACAACTAGATCACTGAGGAAAACTGTTAACATTTATTAATCTACATTTTTAACATGGTTACCCGATTCATGCTCCTCCTATCCCCTTCACCCCCCCCAAACCCCCACCCATGGCCGATGAGCATTTCCACTAGTTTTGTCATGTGTTCTTGATCAAGACCAATTTCCAAATTGTTGGTAGTTGCATTGGTGTGGTAGTTTCGAGTCCACAACCTCAATCACGTCCACCCCGACCCATGCGTTCAAGCAGTTGTTTTTCTTATATGTTTCCTCTCCTGCAGTCCTTTCTCTGAGTGTGGGTAGCATCTTTACCATAAATCCCTGAGAATTGTCCTGGGTCATTGTATTGCTGCTGGTACAGAGGTCCATTACATTCAATTTTACCACAGTATATCAGTCTCTGTGTACAATGTTCTTCTGGCTCTGCTCCTTTCGCTCTGCATCAGTTCCCGGAGGTCTCTCCAGTTCGCCTGGAACTCCTCCAGTTTATTATTCCTTTTAGCATAATAGTATTCCATCACCCGCATATATACCACAGTTTCTTCAGCCATTCCCCAATTGAAGGACATACCCTCCTTTTCCAATTTGTTGCCACCACAAAAAGCGCAGCTATAAATATTTTCCTACAAGTCTGTTTATCTATGATCTCTTTGGGGTACACACACAGCAATGGTATGGCTGGATCAAAGGGCAGGCATTCTTTTATAGCCCTTTGAGCATGGTTCCAAATTGCCAGCCAGAATGGCTGGAT
>NW_025345129.1:0-1735 GCF_016433145.1 Gracilinanus agilis
GATATTATTATCCTCATTTCATAGTTAAGGAAACTGTGACACACACATGCATATATATGTATATATAGAGTTAAATACAGTCATCAGAAGAGGCTACCTGGACCTCACTGACCTCGTGGTTTGAGCAGGTCTTGTAATATCTCTGGAAATTTGCTGAATCTAGAACCTGTTGTTCTGACCAGATATCAAACACTCCCAGCCTCTGGCTATTTTGTAAAACAGCTAATTGCTCCCTTTTGCTGCCGCACCTGAGCTAGCCTCCCTGCGGAAGTTTATTTAAACTCTGCCCCTTCTGAGCTTTTTTTTCAGTCCTCCTATATTTTGTAGTGTATTTATGATTGGCAAAAGAGAGATAAATAATAAGTAGAGGTGAAGGAAATATGCATCCTTCAAAGAAGCAATAATTGAACCCATGGAAGTTGGTGAAAGAACTCAGACGGGTTCCGGGTTAAGATGGCGGCAGAGTAAAAAGCAGTACTTAACCTTTCCTAACCGAAACATACAGGACTCCTCAAGGGGACATAAAAACAAATCCAGATGAACAGAGGGACCCCACAACAGGGCGCAGTGTGGAAGGTACATGGAATCGGGGCATTTCCATGCTATAAAGGGGTGAAACAGCTCTCACTAAATCACGGGCTGAGCAACACCCCCACACACATACATACCACCTACAATGCAAAAGCTAGTGCAAAAGAAGTAGAGCAAGTTTGGGGCACCCATTGAGTTATTGGCAGCTCCAGGGCCTGCTCCTGAGAGCAGCAAGACTTAAGACTTCAAAAGGCTAAAGAACTCTCGTGGACTTTGAGTGCTGACACTGAGCATAGGCATGGGTGGAGGTGGACGCAGGTGGGAGCAAAGGCTCTGAAACCTTGAGTGGGGAACCAGTGCAGAAAGGTATACGACTGTGGAAGCAGCGCCCTGAGACTTGTAAAGGAGCCTCCCTCTGGCAGAGGATCAAGCAAGGGGGACCACCAGGAGGATTGACCTTGAGAATAACCAGACTTGAGACCTCAGGAGCCTAAAGAGCGCAGACAGACCCTGAGCATGAGGATAAAGCTGAGAAGGGGCTGGGCTTAAAATGGCAACCCAGAATTAGAAAGCCCAGAAGAGAAAGATTAACAAGAAGAAGAAGAAATCTTTAACACTCCACAACTTTTACACAGAGAAAATCTAGACAACAGAGCAAACGGAAGAGGAGAACAAATAAGCAATCACATTCAGACCCTCCCAAAATAATGAAAACTGGTTACAAGCTATTGAAGAGTTCAAATCTGGATGACGAGAAAGTTGGAAAAGATTTGCCTAGAGAAATGTGAAATAGCTCAAAAGGAAATCAGGCAAGCAAATAACAGTTTAAAAGGCAGAATTTTGCAATTGGAAAGCGAGGCTCAGAAATCAAATGAACTGATAAGCAAATTGAACATCAGAAATGATCAGATTGAAAAGGAAAACCAAAAGATTATAGCCAAAAACCAGTCCCTAAAGGCTAGTATTGAGCAATTAGAAGCCAATGATCTCCCTCAAGACAGCAAGAACAAATAAAACAAAGTCAAAAGACTGATAAAATAGAAGGAAACATGAAATGTCTCAATGAGAAAATGACAAACCAAGAAAACCGGTCTAAAAGAGACAATTTGAGAATCATTGGTCTTCCTAAAAAGCAGAAATTAATAGAAATTTGGACTCCATACTAAAAGAAATTATTAAGCAAAATTGCCCTGAAGTTGTACAA
>NW_025345130.1:0-4920 GCF_016433145.1 Gracilinanus agilis
TATCTATATCTATATCTATATCTATATCTATATCTATATCTATATCTATATCTATATCTTTTTGGAGACAGAGCCAAGATGATGGAGTAAAGGCAGAAACTCACCTGAGCTATTCCAAATTGCCCTCTAAACAACTTTAAAATAACACCTTAAAACATTCTGAGTGGCAGAACCAACAAAGGATGGGGTGAAATAATTTTCCATCTCAAGACAATTTAGAAAATATGCAGAAAAGGTCTATCTCATTGGGGTAAGAGTGGAGGGAAGTCCAGTCAGCTGATACCCAAGTAAACCAGCATCAGGCCAAACCTGGCATAAGCCAGTAGTGAGGTCCCACCCCAGCAAGTCCAGGATAGGTCTTGGGGGACAACTGAATCAGCAGTAGCAAATTTTAGGGCTCTCATTCAATTGACAGTGAAAGGGCTGAACAATTGGTAGGGAGGAATTGCAGGGGACTCTTTTCTGGCACCAAGTGAAGGAATCTGTTACATTGCTTATACAGAATTCTGGGTCACAGTCCCAAGGTACAGAGGAACATTAGCACATTAGAGAAAAAATCTTGATCACAGTTCCAGGGTGGAAAAGAGCGCTTGTGGTCCCTCATAGATCAGGGCACAGGACAGGAGATCAATGGCCACACTTTTGCTTACATCATGCCACCTTGGAAGAAATGAAAACATGTTTCCAGAATTAGCTCTGAAAACTGGGGGAAATGGTGCCAGGATCAGACCTCATCTTTAACACATAGTTAAAATCAAGAATAGGTTGGGACTTCCGGTTAAGATGGCGGCAGAGTAAGGAGCAGCTGCTCGATCTCTCCTGACCGAACCACACAGAACCCCTCAAGGGGAAATAAAAACGAGTCCAGAGGAACGAAGGAACCCCACAACAGGGCGCAGCATTGAAGGTACGCAGAATCGGGGCATTTCCACACTTTAAAGGGGTGAAACAGTTCTCACTAAAACACGAGAGGAAGAAGCCCCTCCCTCACCCCCCACACCGCACAAGAGGGTAAACAGGACTGGGGCAACCAGATAATCACTGGCAGCCCCTGAGCCCGTACCTGTGCGCTGCAAGAGGAGGGACCCCAGGTGGCTGGGACTCTCCCTGAGCGCCCACGTGGGTGAAGGCACCACCTCAGGCCGGGACAAAGGCCCCTAAAACTCGGCCTTTCCCAAGCTCTGAAGGCATCGCCTCAGGGGCGAATAAAGATCTCCAGCCCAAGGACTTTCACTACCTTCTGTGGGGGTGAAAGCAGGGCCCTAAGAGCATCAGCAGGCAAAGGCAGTGCCCTAGGCTTGAATAAGGATCTCCAGCCCAGGCTTGGACCTCCAGTGAGGACCCAGTGCAGACCTGAGCGTGGCTGTGGAAGCAGCCCCAAAGACTGCTGAAGGAGCCTCGGGCAGAGGGGCAGACCGGGAACTACCAGGAGGCCTGACCCCGAGGACAAGGAGACCGGAGGCCCCCCCCCCCCAAGCTTGCAAGGCCCAGGCAGACCCGGAGTGCAAAGACAAAGCGGAAAAGGGGCAGGGCTAACTATGGCCAGCAATAAGGAAGTCCAGAAGAAAAAGACCATCAAGAGAAACTCTGGAACACTGGACAACTTCTACACAGAGAAAATCCAGACAACAGAGGAGGGAAAACAAAAATCCAAACCTCCCCAAAAAAATGAAAGCTGGTCACAAGTTATGGAAGAGTTTAAAAATGAAATGCTGAGGAAGATGGAAGAAATCTGGCAAGAAAATAACAGTTTAAAAGGCAGAATTTCGCAATTGGAAAGTGAGACAAGACAACTGAAGACCAAAAATGACCAGATTGAAAAGGAAAACCAAAACATTAGAGCCGAAAACCAGTCCTTAAAGGCTAGAATCGAACATTTAGAAACCAATGATCTCTCAAGACAACAAGAACAAATAAAACAAAGTCAAAAGACTGATAAAATAGAAGGAAACATGAAATATCTCAAGGAGAGAGTGACAGACCAAGAAAACCGGTCTAGAAGAGATAACTTGAGAATCATTGGTATTCCAGAAAAGGCAGAAATTAATAAAAACATAGACTCCATACTCAAAGAAATTATTCAGCAAAATTGCCCTGAAGTTCTACAACAAGAGGGCAATATAGACATTGAAAGGATCCATAGAACACCCTCTAAACTGGACCCAGAAAGGTCAACACCCAGAAATATAATAGCGAAATTGAAGAGCTTTCGAGTCAAAGAAAAAATCTTACAAGAAGCCAGAAAGAGACAATTCAAATATCAAGGAGCACCAATAAGGATCACACAGGATCTGGCAGCCTCAACACTAAAAGAACGCAAGTCTTGGAATACAATATTCAGAAAGGCAAGAGAGCTGGGCCTTCAGCCACGAATCAACTACCCAGCGAAACTAACCATATACTTTCAGGGGAAAGTATGGGCATTCAACAAAATTGAAGAATTCCAAGTTTTTGCACAAAAGAGACCGGGACTAATTGGAAAGTTTGACACTCAACCACAGATATCAAGAGAAAGATGAAAAGGTAAATAAGAAACAGAGGGAAAAGAAAGAAAACTCATAGTCTTTTAAGCTTGACTCTTTAAGGGCATAAATAAGATCTAATTATCTGTATTACTAGGTGGAGAAATGCTATGTATAATTCTCTGTAGTGAACTCTATACACTATTATAATATTCACTATTATAGCAACCAGAAGAATAATTCATAGGGAGAGGATAGGATACTAAATGGTCTAAGATGACATGGGGGGTGGGAAAGAGGGGAGGAATAGTAGGGGACACCAAGAAAAATCCGAGTAAATAAGAAAAATAAGATATTCTATTACATACAAAGAGGGCATGGGAAGGGGAGGGGATAAATACTACCATAAGAAGGAGAGGAAGAGAGCATTAAGAGGTAATAATCAAACCTTACTCTCAGTATAATCAACCCGGAGAAGGAAGAGTAGCTTTATTATCCATCTGGATAAAAAACTCCATCTAACCCTACTGAGAAAGTCAGAAGGGATAAACCAAAGGGAGCAGGGGAGTGGGGAGGCCAAAAAGGGAGGGAAGAAGAAGGGGGAGGGAATTCATTCGGTCTTTAAAAAAACAAAAAGAAGGGAACAACAAGGGAGGGGACAGAAAGGGAAGTCAATCAAGGGAGGGGATAAGGGATACTGGCTGAAAGCAAACCACTGGTGTAAAAGAAAATAGTGCAATAAGAAGGAGTGGGTCTAGGGGAGGATACAAAAAATGTCAGTGAATACACAACTAACAATTGTAACTCTGAATGTGAACGGGATGAACTCACTCATAAAACGGAAGCAAATAGCAGAGTGGTTCAGAAACCAAAATCCTACCATAGGTTGTCTACAAGAAACACATATGAGGCGGGTAGACACACACAAGTTCAAGGTTAAGGGTATGAGCAAAATCTTTTGGGCATCAAATGAGAAAAAGAAGGCAGGAGTGGCTATCATGATCTCTGACAAAGCCAAAGTAAAAATAGATATGATTAAAAAAGATAGGGAAGGTCATTACATCCTGATTAAAGGCAGTATAAACAATGAGGAAATAACACTGCTCAATATGTATGCACCAAGTGGTATAGCATCCAAATTCATAAAGGAGAAACTGGCAGAGCTCAAGAAGGAAATAGATAGTAAAACCATAATAGTGGGAGATCTAAATATTCCTCTGTCAGATCTAGATAAATCAAACCAAAAAATAAATAAGAAAGAGGTAAGAGAGATGAATGAAGTCCTAGAAAAATTAGATCTAATTGATATGTGGAGAAAAATAAATAGGGACAAAAAGGAATACACCTTCTTTTCAGCTGCACATGGTACATTTACAAAGATTGACCATGTAATAGGGCATAGAATCATGGCAAACAAATGCAAAAGAGCAGATATAATAAATGTAACCTTCTCAGATCATAATGCGATAAAAATAATAATCAGTAAGGGCACCTGGACAGGCAAGTCAAAAACCAATTGGAAATTAAACAATATGATTCTTCAAAACCAAATTGTCAAAGAAGAAATCATAGAAACAATCAACAATTTCATTGAAGAGAATGACAATGATGAGACATCCTACCAAACTCTGTGGGATGCAGCCAAGGCAGTACTCAGGGGGAAATTTATATCCTTGAGTGCATATATTAACAAATTAAGGAGGGCAGAGATTAATGAATTGGGTATGAAACTTAAAAAATTAGAAAGTGAGCAAATTAAAAATCCCCAGATGAAAACTAAATAAGAAATACTAAAAATCACGTGAAAAATTAATAAAATCAAAAGTAAAAGAACCATTGAATTAATAATTAAGACTAGAAGCTGGTATTTTGAAAAAAGAGATAAAATAGACAAAGTACTGTTCAATCTAATAAAAAAGGAAAGAAGAAAACCAAATTAACAGTATCAAAGATGGAAAGGGAGAACTCACCTCTAATGAAGGGGAAGTTAAGGCAATCATTAAAAACTATTTTCCCCAATTATATGATAATAAATATAGCAATATAGGAGATATGGATGAATATTTACAAAAATGTAAATTGCCTAGATTAACAGCAGAAGAAATAGAATACCTAAATAATCCCATATCAGAAATAGAAATTGAACAAGCCATTAAAGAACTCCCTAAGAAAAAATCGCCAGGGCCTGATGGATTCACAAGTGAATTCTATCAGACATTCAAAGAGCAACTAATCCCAATACTATACAAATTATTTGATATGATAAGCAAAGAAGGAGTCCTACCAAATTCCTTTTATGACACAAATATGGTACTGATTCCAAAGCCAGGGAGATCAAAAACAGAGAAAGAAAACTACAGACCAATCTCCCTAATGAACATAGATGCAAAAATCTTAAATAGAATACTAGCAAAGAGACTCCAGCAAGTAATTAAGAAGGTCATCCACCATGATCAGG
>NW_025345131.1:0-4102 GCF_016433145.1 Gracilinanus agilis
AGAGAGAGAGAGAGAGAGAGAGAGAGAGAGAGAATGAGAATCACAGTACAAAAAGTGTGCCAGAGAGCACTAGCTTATAGGTGGGAGCAAAAGGGATTAATCAATGAAAATCCCATTAAGTGACAAAGGCAGGACTAAAATTCAGTTCTGCTGATCCTTTATTATTTGGCCTGTCCATAGCATCTTGACTGCCCAGGTGGTCAGTCTAGGTTCCAGGATAGTCTTCCCCGATCATTGATCTGAGCTCCCTCCAAGGGTCTGGTTAGCTTCTTTCATTTCACCACCCAAGTGGCATTCTCATGCAATTAAAATGAAAGCCAGGGAAAATGGGAGGTAATGCTCCTCTACCAAAGGACTTTGAATCTTTCTACAGTCTGGCTTCATTAAAGCCATGGGCATTGTTACCTATTGTAAGGCAACTTGGGGAAGAGAATCTGTCTGGACATTTCCTTATCAATTGATCCTTACCCCTCTCATACACACACCCAAAGTCCTGCCCAATTCCTCCAGTTGTACTATATTAGAAAGGAGCAAAACATAATTTTAGTTTGCAAAGAAGAGGTAAATCCCCAGGGAAGCCCCATTTTAGGCAATTCAGTGGACGTCCCAATGTTATTTATTTTCTGATCCAGAGACATCAAAAGGCACAAACACCACTAATGAATGGATTTTGTGGCATGGGGGAGTTGGGGGATTCCCTCCCCCTTAACATTCTGTCTCCTATCAAACCCTTTTCCCCAAAATGTTGGTGGGGGAGGAGGAGGAGGGGAAGGTCCCCTGTAAAGTTTATGACTGCAGTGTCAAAAGTCTTCCATCCAAATCCCAGTAAATATTCTAATGAAGTCTGGAAACAAAGCCGTCTGTAATTGCTTGGGGCAGAGAATTAAGATAGCCTGTTTCCAGTTAGTCAGTCATTAGAGAGATCTAACATCCATGGTAAATAGTTTCCTGTTCTGAGGGCTTTAAACTGAATTTTAGGAAGCTCAGCTTCCTGAAGGGTTTATTTGGAAACAACAATGTGCCAACTGGTCCCAGCTTTTCAGATGACCACTGGTCCCTCCTGAGGTGCAATTGAGCTCAGCAGTAGTCGCCCTTCATTTCCAGGGTCCTGGGTTTAGCATCTCGTGGCAGGAATTACCAAGCTTTGATAATGGCAGGGAAGGAGCCCCAGCAAGTCTCTGCTGGGGGCATGGCTGAGGTCTGGAGTTTTCTTTGGTTTTAAGTGCATTGAGGTTGAGTGACTCACGGAATTAAATCTAAAACAACAGGAATGTGTTCTAGTTGGGGCTAAATGGGTGGTTAGGTTTGGGGCCAGTATGCTTGTGAGAAACTGGCATTGGTGGCTCCTAGGACTCTAAGGGACAGATATCTGGTGCAGTGGGGGGTGGGGGTGGAGAGGGGGCAGGGGCAATTCTTATAAGCTATTGAATGAATAGCACATCAAAATGTAATTTTCCCAAACAAGGAAGTCATTGAGAGTTTAATTAAAATATGGATGAAAGTACAGGGTATCCTAAAGATCTTAGTGCAGTTTTCTGATATTAAAATTTTTAAACTGAACTAAGACTTGGGGCTTGATGTATTCCTGAATCAGTTTTGTTCATTTGTCTTTTTTAAAGAAATGGGTAGGTAGGTGTTTTTGTAATGTAGACGTGACAGACTGACCAACTGTTGATCTGGAGCCTAAAGAGATCTTTGGCCATCTAGTCCAACTCGCTCCTTCTACAAGAGGAGGGAGTTAAAGGGGATTAAATGACTGGCCTAAATAGACAAAAATAGGGAGAGAAGTTAAATTTGAACCCAAGTTCTCTGAGGGCAGAGTGTTTTTTCTCCTATGTGAAGATGACAGCACTGAGTTTTTCTGTATGACTCAGGTCATGAGAAACTTACCTGTTTCAGGCAGGTATTGGGTTCACTTCATGAATTCAGACTGGAGGAGGAGAGATGAATCCTGGGGACAGTCGATCCTCATTCTCCATCATTATATCCATGACCTGAACTTAGGAAGAGAAAGTTAAACTTCCCTTCTTGAGTACCTTCCATTAACCAAAGAGTTCCGCCAAGGAAAATTATGAGGGTTCAGTTCTTCCTTCTCTCTCTAGACCATATCTATTTGCCAGGATATGATTGTGTTTGATTGTCTTACATAACTCTTTCTTGTCAAAGGAATTTAATTACATTCTATCAAAGAAGGAAAAATTTGGGATGGCGTTTTCTGTCTCTTTTGACAACAACTGTCTATATCCAAATGTACTATTTACTATTTACTATTACTAGAGGCCTTTGCCTTTTGCTGATGGAAGGAAAATGGAGTCAGGTTTAGGATGTACTTTCTGTCAGAATTGACTGAAATGTAAAGCATGGCTCTCAGATATAGAAAGTGCTTCCTCTTCACCTCTGCCTTTTAGAGTTCCAAGCTTTCTTCAAGACTCTGCTCAAGAATTTCAAACCATCCCACAATCTACTTCTTTCTTCCACCAATTACTTGTACACCCCTCAGAACTGCTCTGTATTTACTTTGTCTATTTTCTTCCAGGCCATTCATGCATATGAGCACAGAATCATAGATCTGAAGCTGGAAGGAGCATCAGAAGACAACACTTCAACATCTTTATTTTAAATTGAGGAAACTAAGGATCAGATAGGCTAGTTGACTTACTCAAGATCATATAGGTAGTTTGTGTCAGAAGAGAGATGTGAAACTGAGTCTTTTGATTCTGGGTTCAGTATTCTTTTTCCCAACTCCAACTGAATATAAGTTCTTGTGGGAGAGGGACTGTTTTGGTTTTATCTTTGTTTGTCCAGGAAGTACCTAGTACTGTGTTGGGCATACAGAAGATAACACTTAATAAATATTTCTTGAATGAATCAAAGGAAGGACCCTTAATTTGACAAATTCCTTTAACATCTAAAACAAGAATCTCTAATGGTAGATTTTCAGAACTGTAGTGAAGAGCAAGAAAGATTATTTGAGAGTAGGAAGGGAATCTTTTGGGTATCTTACAGTTCATAGAGGCAGCATGGTACTGAGAAATGTTGGAAGACATGAATGGTAGGTACTTCAGATCAAATGCTTAGTGACTCAGTCAGTATAGGAAAACCATTTCATGTCTACGAGCCTCAGTTTGCTCATCTGTAAAATGGAAATATTTCTTATAGGAATATTATGAAGAAAATGCTTTGGAAACCTTGGTGTACTATATAAATGTGTTAGGGCTGTTTCTGGAACAAATAGCAATCCCTCAGACTCTAAGTACAATCATGTCTGATTAGGCTCTTTGAGAGGAAATCTTGAGTTTGAAGAAAGTTTCACCCCCCTCCTTTTCTCCTCCCCACTCAGCACATCAGATTTGAACCTGTTATTTTCATGATGTGCTCTGAAAAATTTCAACAACCCAAGATTTTATGTCTCTGTGTATTGCACAGAGGTAATTTGGTAAAGAGGAGGTTTGTAGAGAGCACAATAACAGCCCCCCCATTATTTATTTTCCTGATCTTATTTAAATAAAGATGGTGCATTTAAAGTTGCATTTGATTGAACAACTGTCCCTTTTTTTTAATTTTCCCTGACAAAAGCTATGAATTATTAATTTCTGTCATTGTACTCACTGAACAAATGTAATTGCGAGTAAATGTCTGAAGTTAATGAAAAAATTAAGAAGAAAGGACTCCTTTATAAGAATTAATGAAACATTTCCACAAACCTCTTTGAAATCATGATTATGAAGTACCACAAGATTCCCTAAGAGCGATGCCTCTGGAGCAAAAGGGGTCTTTTTCCTTCCTTTGGCATGAATGATGGCAGGGTATGCTGACAAGTGCTGTTAGAATTGGACCTGCTGAATATGGTGCCTCACCTCCACATGCCCTAGCCCCCACTCCCATCCCATACTCAAAAGCTATAAGGCTTTAGCTGAAGTAGTTTTTCTTCCAAACATGCCACGGCTGGAGGCAGCCATGCTTTATCCTTTGGCTGCAGTGATTACCATTGAGTTGCAGAGAGGGTTTCTAGAATCTTAGTGTGGTTTTAAGCTACTGAAGCTTAAAATAGCACTAACATTTTTGAGACACTATATATATATATATATATAAAAATATATAT
>NW_025345132.1:0-1890 GCF_016433145.1 Gracilinanus agilis
TGAAGGGGAAAGGTGGAGCAAGAATCATGTAACCATGTTAAAAATGAATATTAATAAATGTTTAAAAATGAGAAACTAAAAAAAATTAAATTGTAAAAAGCTACTATCATCCTTGTGAATTAAAGGTTAATTATTTTATAAACAGCAATTACACCAATCTTTTTTAACTAAATATTAAATTTAGCATATTGCATTTGGCACAATATTAATTTTCAATATTACATTGGACTACCATCAAGAATCACCTACCCATCAAAACTCACTATATATTTCGAGGGAAAAGTATGGAAATTTAACAAAAGTGAAGATTTCCAAGCTTCCTAAAGAAAAGAACAGAACTAAATGGAAAATTTGATGTTCAAATACAAAATTCAAGACAAACATGAAAAAGTAAACAAGAAAGAGGTGGAAATTTTTAAGGGCTTCAGTAAGGTAAAATTGTTTCTATTCCTATATAGTAAAATGATATTTGTAACACAAAAATTGTTTTCATGAACCACAGGGCTAAGATGGCTCCAGCATAAAAAGCAGCTGCTTGACCTCTCCTAACCCATGCATATAGGACTCCTCAAGAAGACATAAAAACAAATCCAGATGAACAAAGGGACCCCACAACAGGGCGCAGCATTGAAGGTACATGGAATCAAGGCACTTCCATGCTATGAAGTGGTGAAACAACTCTTACTAAAACACGAGCTGAGAATCCCCCTCCCTTACACACCACCTACAGGGCCAAAGCCAGTGCACACGAGCTAGGGCGAGCTTGGGACACCCTAATTGTCCCAAGTCATTGGCAGCTCCAGGTCCTGTTCCTGAGAGCAGCAAGACTTAAGACCGCAAGAGCCTAAAGAACGTGCGAACTTTGAACAAAGACCCTGAGCACAGGCATAGTTGCACCTGCATATGCAGATTCTGAGTGCAGGCGTGGACCATGGGTGAGCAGAGGGGTGCATGACAGGGGAAGCAGCACCCTGAGACTGTTAAAGGAGCTTCGGGCAGAGGAACAAGCAATGGGACCACCACGAGGCCTGACTCTGAGAACAACTAGACCTGAGACCTCAGGAGCCCAAGGAGCACAGACAGACCCTGGCTGTGAGGATAAAGCTGAGAGTGTGCTGGGCTAACAATGGCAAGCCAGAGACGAAAACCCTAGAAGAGAAAGATCAAGAAGAAATCTTTAACACTAAACAACTTTTACACAGAAAAAAATCCAGACAACAGAGCAAACAGCAGAGGAGTGGTTTGCTTTAAACCAGTAACCCTTGTCCCCTCCCTTCATTTACTTCCCTTTTTACCCCCTCCCTTATTATTCCCCTCTTTTTATTTTTAAGGCCTAACGAATTCCCTCCCCCTTCTTCTCCCCTCCCTTTCTTGACCTCCCCACTCCCTTGCTCCACTTGGTTTATTCCTTCTGACTTTCTCAGTAGGGTTAGATAGAGTTTTATATCTCAATGGATATAACTACTCTTCCCTCTCAGGGTTAATTACACTGAGAGTAAGGTTTAAATATTACATCTTAATGCTCCCTTCCTCTCCTTCTTATAATAGTATTCATCCCTTCCTCTTCCCATGCCCTCTTTGTGTGTAATAGAATATCCCATTTTTTTATTCCTTCAAGATTCTCTTGGTGTCCTCTACTATTCATTCCCCTCTTTCCCTCCCACCCATATCATCTTAGACCATTTAGTATTCCAAACTCTCCCTGTGAATAATTCTTCTAATTATTATAATAGTGAATGTTATAATGGTGAACAGAGTTCACTACAGAGAATTATACATAACATTTCCCCACAAAGGAGTACCAATAATTAGATCTTATTGAAGCCCTTAAAGAGGCAAATTTAAAAAATATGAGTTTTCTTACTTTCCCTTCTGTTTCTTATTTACCTT
>NW_025345133.1:0-2168 GCF_016433145.1 Gracilinanus agilis
ATACCACAGTTTGTTCAGCCATTCCCCAATTGAAGGACATACCCTCCTTTTCCAATTTGTTGCCACCACAAAAAGCGCAGCTATGAATATTTTCGTACAAGTCTGTTTATCTATGATCTCTTTGGGGTACAAACCCAGCAATGGTATGGCTGGATCAAAGGGCAGGCATTCTTTTATAGCCCTTTGAGCATGGTTCCAAATTGCCAGCCAGAATGGCTGGATCAGTTCACAACTCCACCAGCAATGCATTAATGTCCCAATTTTGCCACATCCCCTCCAGCATTCATTACTCTCCCCTTCTTTCATTTTAGCCAATCTGCTAGGTGTGAGGTGATACCTCAGAGTTGTTTTGATTTGCATTTCTCTAATTATTAGAGATTTGGAACACTTTCTCATGTACTTATTGATACTTTTGATTTCTTTACCTGAAAATTGTCTATTCATGTCTCTTGCCCATTTATCAATTGGGGAATGGCTTGATTTTTTATACAATTGATTTAACTCCTTGTATATTTGAGTAATAAGACCCCTGTCAGAGTTTTTTGTTATAAAGATTTTTTCCCAATTTGTTGTTTCCCTCCTGATTTTGACTACATTGATTTTGTTTGTACAAAAGCTTTTTAGTTTAATATAATCAAAACCATTTAATTTACATTTTGTAATTTTCTCTAACTCTTGCTTGGTTTTAAAGTCTTTCCTTTCCCAGAGATCTGACCAGTATACTATTCTGTGTTCACTTAAATTATTTATAGTTTCCCTCTTTATATTCAAGTCGTTCACCCATTCTGAATTTATCTTGGTGTAGGGTGTGAGATGTTGATCTAAACCTAATCTCTCCCATATTGTTTTCCATATTTTCCAGCAGTTTTTGTCAAATACTGGATTCATGTCCCAAAAGTTGGGCTCTTGGGGTTTATCATACACTGTCTTGCTGATGTCATTTACCCCAAGTCTATTTCATTGATCCTCCTCTCTGTCTCTTAGCCAGAAATTGTGATGATTTATGTGCATTTATTTTGTATCCTGCAACTTTGCTAAAGTTGCTGATTATTTCTATAAGCTTCTTAGTTGATTCTCTAGGATTTTTTAAGTATACCATCATATCATCTGCAAAGAGTGATAACTTAGTCTCCTCCTTGCCTATGTTGATACCTTCAATTTCTTTTTCTTCTCTAATTGCAACTGCTAGTGTTTCTAGTACTATGTTGAATAATAGAGGTGATAATGGGCATCCTTGTTTTACTCCTGATCTTATTGGGAAGGCTTCTAATTTATCCCCATTGCATATGATGTTTGTTGATGGTTTTAGGTATATACTATTTATTATTTTTAGGAAAGGTCCTTCTATTCCTATACTTTTCAGTGTTTTCAATAGGAATGGATGCTGTATTTTGTCAAAGGCTTTTTCAGCATCTATTGAGATGATCATGTGATTTTTGTTTGTTAGACTATTGATATGGTCAATTATGTGGATGGTTTTCCTAATGTTGAACCAACCTTGCATTCCTGGTATAAATCCCACCTGATCATAGTGGATGATCTTCTTAATTACTTGCTGGAGTCTCTTTGCTAGTATTCTATTTAAGATTTTTGCATCTATGTTCATTAGGGAGATTGGTCTGTAGTTTTCTTTCTCTGTTTTTGATCTCCCTGGCTTTGGAATCAGTACCATATTTGTGTCATAAAAGGAATTTGGTAGGACTCCTTCTTTCCTCATCATATCAAATAATTTGTATAGTATTGGGGTTAGTTGCTCTTTGAATGTCTGATAGAATTCACTTGTGAATCCATCAGGCCCTGGCAATTTTTTCTTAGGGAGTTCTTTGATGGCTTGTTCAATTTCTTTTTCTGATATGGATTATTTAGGTATTCTATTTCTTCTGCTGTTAATCTAGGCACTTTATATTTTTGTAAATATTCATCCATATCTCCTAAATTGTTATATTTATTGCCATATAATTGGGCAAAATACTTTTTAATGATTGCCTTAATTTCCTCTTCATTAGAGGTAAGGTTTCCCTTTTCATCTTTGATACTGTCAATTTGGTTTTCTTCTTTCCTTTTTTTATTAGATTGACTAGTACTTTGTCTACTTTATCTGTTTTTTCAAAGTACCAGCTTCTAGTCTTATTTATTAATTCAATAGTTCTTTTACTTTCGATTTTATT
>NW_025345134.1:0-1468 GCF_016433145.1 Gracilinanus agilis
CCCCCGCTCTCCCCCCACCCATGGCCAATGCACATTTCCACTGGTTGTAACATGTGTCCTTGTTCAGGGTCTATTTCCCATTCATGTCCGCCTCAGCCCATGCATTCAAGCAATTGTTTATCTTATATGTTTCCTCCCCTGCATTCCTTCCTCTGAATGTGGGTAGCATCTTTACCATAAATCCCTCTGAGCTGTCTTGTGTCATTGCAGTGCTACTGGTACAGGAGCCCATTACATTCGATTTTACCATAGTATATCAGTCTCTGTGTACAATGTTCTTCTGGCTCTGCTCCTTTCGCTCTGCATTACTTCCTGGAGGTCTCTCCAATTTGCATGGAATTCCTCCAGTTTATTATTCCTTTTAGCACAATAGTATTCCATCACCCGCATATACCACAATTTGTTCAGCCATTCCCCAACTGAAGGCCATCCCCTCATTTTCCAGTTTTTTGCCACTACAAAAAGCGCAGCTATAAATATTTTCGTACAAGTCTGTTTATCTGTGATCTCTTTGGGGTACAAACCCAGCAATGGTATGGCTGGATCAAAGGGCAGGCAGTCTTTTATAACCCTTTGGGCATAGTTCCAAATTGCCAGCCATAACGGTTGGATCATTTCACAACTCCACCAGCAATGCATCAATGTCCCGATTTTGCCACATCCCCTCCAACATTCATTACTCTCCCCTTCTTTCATTTTAGCCAATCTGCTAGGTGTGAGGTGATACCTCAGAGTTTTTTTTGATTTGCATTTCTCTAATTATTAGAGATTTAGAACACTTTCTCATGTGCTTATTGATACTTTTGATTTCTTTACCTGAAAATTGCCTATTCATGTCTCTTGCCCATTTATCATTTGGGGAATGGCTTGATTTTTTATACAATTGCTTTAACTCCTTGTATATTTGAGTGATTAGACCCCTGTGAGAGTTTTTTGTTATAAAGATTTTTTCCCAATTTGTTGTTTCCCTTCTGATTTTGACTACATTGTTTTTGTTTGTACAAAAGCTTTTTAGCTTAATATAATCAAAACCATTAAATTTACATTTTGTAATTTTCTCTAACTCTTGCTTGGTTTTAAAATCTTTCCTTTCCCAGAGATCTGACAAGTATACTATTCTGTGTTCACTTAACTTATTTATAGTTTCCCTCTTTATATTCAAGTCATTCATCCATTCTGAATTTATCTTGGTGTAGGGTGTGAGATGTTGATCTAAACCTAATCTCTCCCATATTGTTTTCCAAATTTCCCAGCAGTTTTTGTCAAATAGTGGATTCATGTCCCAAAAGTTGGGCTCTTTGGGTTTATCATACACTGTCTTGCTGATGTCACTTACCCCAAGTCTATTCCACTGATCTTCCCTTCTATCTCTTAGCCAGTACCATGTTGATTTAATGACTGCTGCTTTATAGTATAGTTTGATATCTGGTACTGCTAGGCCCCCTTCCTTCACATTTTTTTTTCATTA
>NW_025345135.1:0-6594 GCF_016433145.1 Gracilinanus agilis
GAGAGAGAGAGAGAGAGAGAGAGAGAGAGAGAGAGAGAGAAGAGAGAAGAGAATGAGAGCACTTGGTGGAATGGTAGAGCTGGGGCCTGAAATGAAGAAGACTCATCTTTCTGAGTTCAAATCTGGCCTCAGATACTCACTAGTTGTGTGACCCTGGGCAAGTAATTTAACCCTGTTTGCCTCAGTTTCCTCATCTGTAAAATGAGCTGGGGAAGAAAAATGGCAAACCATTCCAGTATCTCTGCCAAGAAAACCTCAAAGGAGGTCACAGATAGTCAGACATGACCAAAAATGACTCCAGAACATCAAATATAGACATATGTACATAATTTTTGTACAAAGTAACTTGGCGTGTTGTCTCCCCATCAGATTGTGAGCTTAAGTCCCCAGTACCTTTTAGAGTATCAGGCATTCTATCCACTGTGCTAACTTCCCCTAAGAGACTTAACAAGGACTTGTTGACTTGATTGACTTTCAGTTAGAAATTCTTAACCTTGGGTCCATGAACTAGCTTTCTTTTCTTTTCTTTTCTTTTCTTTTCTTTTCTCTTCTTTTCTTTTCTTTTTTCTCTTCTTTCCTTTCCTTTTCTTTTCCTTTCCTTTCTCTTATTTTCTCTTCTCTTCTCTTCCTTTCTTTTCTCTTCCTTTCTTTTCTCTTCTTTTCTTTTCTTTTTTTCTCTTCTTTTCTTTTCTCTTCTCTTCTTTTCTTTTTTCGCTTTTTCTCCTTCTTTGAAATTGACAACTATACTTCAATATAATTAATTCATTTTGTAATGCTATTTTTTTACTTAAAGTATTATTTCAAGAAAGTGTCTGCCAAAGCAGTTGGTGTTTGACATAGCAAAGGTTAAGAATCTAACTTTAGGAGGAAAGCATTAGAAGTTTAGATCAGACACAAATCCAACATCATTACTAAAGGGATGACATGCATATGGGCTACAAAAATTTTACAATTTACTGGAAAGTATCAGAGGTCATACTTTTGAATTTGTATGGTTTCTAAGGACAGAAAACCCAGAAATCACACATAAGAATGTTTGCAAAATTTAAGAGGGGCTCTATGGATTTAGCCTAGATGCCAAGCTGAAATTGCTAAGTTCAGGAGCACAAATCAGGATTTAGAAGGCCAGAGACCTTCTAAATTTATATGCCAGTATGTTTCTCAGCTTTGCTAATACATTACTCTACCCATTCCTAAGAAGTCTTAGAAAAACTGGGCAATACACTGTTGCTCTTCAAAGGACTTATTTCATTGACTAAACCTGATTTCTTCTGACTTCCATGTCCTTTTCTCTTCCTGTTTTCTGTTCTGAAGGCTGATTTGTGAATGCTATCCAAGAAGAACAAATGGGGTTAGAGAAAGGCCTTTTCCCTTCTGATGAGGGTACAGGCATCCTGATATGTCTGCAAACACCCTTTGGGGATGTTAAAAACACATTTACAAGGATCAAAAGAAGGGAAAGCTCAGAGTGCATTTCCCACCTGCTTGGTTATCTGAGTTTCTCTGTGGACATGGATGCCTCCATGCTCCTTTGGCCAAAGTAAGACTAATCTGAGCAGGCACAAGGTTTATCCCAAGTATGTGGAGCCATTGTGGGTAGTGGGGAGACTCCAGTGACAATCCCATCAGAGAATGATAACATGGCAGCAAGTCCTGGCTCTCTGGCCTGAGGATTAAGGAGCTTCAGCTACATAATCACTAAATCATTAATCCTGTTCCAACCTGGATTAGTGATTGGGTAACATCCTTTTTGGACTTTCTTTAAAGAGACATTCTTTTTGTAAATAACATTCTTCTTCTTTAACATTCTTCTAGGACTTTAATTCTTTTTTTTTTTTTAAAGACATACACAGATACAACCCATAAAAAGGAGTAGCAGGAGCCGAATGTGTTAAAGTAGGAAATCACAAATGGTCATAGAAGTAATTATTTCACGCTAATATTTTTTTGAGAAGGTATAGGAAAATGGATGGTGGCTAAGCCCAACAAATCATGCCATTTTCATTCAGCATGTCTGACTATTGAGGATGATGTATTGGAAAGAGTTTTGGATTTGTAGTCAAAACACTTGTGTCTTCTCTTCCTTTTTCTACTTATAAGCTATCTGAAATTCTGGGCAAATCACCTTTCTGGGGTTCTGTTTTTTCATTTGTAAAATAAAGGAGATTGGACTAGATGATCTTTAAGGTTCCTTCCAGTTCCAATATTCTTTGATTCTCTCTCTGTCTCTTTCTCTGTCTCTCTCTCCCCTCCCCACCTCTCTGTCTCCCTATCTTTTGGACATGAGTATAAAAGCTAAAGATTTTAGGTCTTAGGCAAAGGAGAAGAGGGAGAGGGAGAAGAAAGGTGCAGGTGGGCAGAGAGGAGGGGAAGGAAAAAGAGAGAAAGAAAGAAAGAAAGGGAGAGAGAGAGAGAATAATAGAATATCAGACCTGATTAGAATAATGGTTCTTAAACTTTTCAATTCTCAGGATCTCTTTATAATAGTAGAGAACCCCCCTGTTTCTGTAGGTTATATTTATTGGTAATTATGAATTAAAACTGATAAATTTTAAAATATTTGCTAATTCATTAAAGTAGCAATAAATAAGTATATATTAACATAAATAACATATTTTAATCAAAATAACTATATTTTCCAAAATAAAAATTTCAAGAAGAGTAGCATTGTTTTATATATATATTTTTGTAAATCTCTTTACTACCTAGCTTAATGGAAGACAACTGGATTCTCATCTGCTTTATATTCAATCTGTTTTTTTTTTAAACCCTTGTACTTCAGTGTATTGTCTCATAGGTGGAAGATTGGTAAGGGTGGGCAATGGGGGTCAAATGACTTGCCCAGGGTCACACAGCTGGGAAGTGGCTGAGGCCGGGTTTGAACCTAGGACCTCCTGTCTCTAGGCCTGACTCTCACTCCACTGAGCTACCCAGCTGCCCCTATTCAATCTGTTTTGATAAATTGTTTTAGTTGAGTTTTATTAAGAAAATATGACTTCGTTCAGATATATAGTTAGAAAAGGTAAGAGTATTGTAATAGACAAATAATATCTTAGTAATGAGTGGCACAGTGGATAAAGTACTGATCTTGGAGTCAGAAGGACCTGAGTTCAAATGTGATCTCAGATACCTATTAGCTATATGATCCTGGGCAAGTCACTCTACTCTGTTTGCCTCAAGGTCCTCATCTGTGAAATGAGCTGGAGAAGGAAATGAAAAATCACTCTAGTCTCTGCCAAGAAAATCCCCAATGAGGTCATGAAGGCACAACTGAAAAATGACTAAATAACAACAAAAGATGATGATGGGAGGTGGCAAAAATGCAAATAGAGAGAGCATAAATAAACTTTAGAGGGCATTTGTCTTCAAATTTTCATTCTCAAAGGGAGAAATGAGGCTTAGAGAAGGGATATGAGTGCCCCAAGCTCACAACAGGTGATCATCAGAGGTAGGACTTAAACTTAACCCCTCTCTAACTCCAGAGGCAGTGCTGTCTGTTGTATCCTACTCTGCCTTCTTTGTGATGGGAAGGACAGTGGATTAGGAGTAGGAAGGCATGGGTTCTAGATCTGACACTGATTCTGATCAAATACATTTTTTTCTAGAAGCCTCTTTCCTCAGTGAGGAAGATGGACCATATATGGTCCATTCTAGTTCCAGCATGGGAAAGGAAATGCAGAAGGCTGTGGACAGGCAGAAGATGCTTTTGTACCTTGGTTTATAAGTCAGCAGGGTGACATTGTGAAAAGAAGTCACCCAGGACCATGCTGATAAATGTTTTAACAGCCAACTCTGAAAAAAAATGTACACTGACTATACTATTCAGTTTAATATACATTATTAACATTTTATCCATCACTTTACTAAGTCTACACAATCAACAAAACAATAAATCAAGCCCTTATTTGTAGTGCTTGCTGATTTCTGAGGTGTAGATGCTCACCCTGAAACTTTTGAGCAAACTCAGTTTCTCAGAGATGGCTTTTTCATTCCTAACTTGAATTTGTTCCTTCTGCCTGGGGCCCATAGAATAGCTAGAAGTGAAAAAACAGGACCAGGAACTCCTAAATGATGAGAAGGTTTCAGATTAACAAGGTTATAGTCCTGAGAGCTGGCTGTAGAATGCCCTAATTATTGACTTTTATTCTGTTGAAAATTAGGAAATTATGTCCCTTTCTTCAGCTCAAGTTGCATGTTGCTGAGGTAATACCTTATGTCCCCATGTGTTAGGAAGTTTGTCCCCACTACCTTCTCTTTTTTCCCATTATTCAGCTGTTTCAGTGCTGTCTGACTTTGTGATCCAATTTGGGGTTTTCTTGGCAAAGATCCTAGGGTGGTTTGCCATTTCCTTCTCCAGGTAATTTTGCAAATAAGGAACTAAGGCAAACAGAGTGAAGTGACTTGCTCAGGGTCACACACCAGTAAGTGTCTGAGGCTAGATTTGAACTCAGGAAAAGGAGTCTTCCTGAATTCAGGTTCAGAACTCTATCCACTGTACCACTTAGCTACCCTCTCTTTTGGTTTAATCACATTCAAATAGCCAAAGCACTAGAGAGAAGAAGGAGCAATATTTCTTCAGGATCCACAGAAAAGAGCTTTTCAAGAAATGATTAAGCATGATGTTAT
Organism: Gracilinanus agilis; assembly: GCF_016433145.1. Classification (NCBI taxonomy): domain Eukaryota; kingdom Metazoa; phylum Chordata; class Mammalia; order Didelphimorphia; family Didelphidae; genus Gracilinanus; species Gracilinanus agilis. The sequence goes on from NW_025345135.1 coordinate 4,627, forward strand.
AATGAAGGGAATCCTAGTTTTGAATCCTGTTTCTACCACTTTGTACATTTGTGACTGCAAGTCAGATACAACTTTGCTAAGCCTCTGTTCTCTCATCTGTAAGATGGGACTAATAATAATATTTCACACGGTTGTTTTAAGGATCAAACAGAATAAGGTAAGCATTCAGTGTAAAGTGTTATGCAAACATAAACTATTATCATAAGAAAAAGCAAGGGAAGGCAGAGACAAGAGATGAACCTAGCCTGGGTAGATTTGACTTTTTTTCCCCACCCTTGGCCAGAGAGATAAATGTGAAAAGACAGAAAGATGGTAGGTCCTGAGTCTTGAGCTATGATTTTAGCCTCTGTGGCATCTAACTTTACTGTTAGTCAAAAGTTCAGTCTAAGCTCCTTTAGATGGCTACAGTTGTTAATGTCAGCCTAATGGCCACTATAGCTAAATAAGGGAAAAGAGAGAGAGCCGTTCTTTCCTTAAATAGAGAGATAACTTGCTCTTTCTTTGGCATTTACAGGGAGATAGATGGCCCGGGAGACAGCTGGCAATGTGATGTTCTATTCAGGCAAAGCTGATGGGTTAACAAGCAGAGTTGAGAGAAGGCAAGGGTGGAGTCCTCCCTTTTCTGTCTTAGTAAAAGAAAATGCATTCCATCTGTTCCCTAATGCAAGTTTGTCCACTAAGTAAATGGTTAAGGGAGCGATTTGGACAGCCGTTTTCCAACAAGTGTATAATGGGAGGAATGTCTTAAACATTTGGTCATCAATTTATTTAAAGGGTCATTGGGGTTGTTTTATTTGTTTTTTATATAAATGACACAAAAAGATATTTTGATTTGCTTGTTCCAGTTTCCAAACTTTAAGAAGTAAATAACAGTCTCGGGTAACCTGATTGATTGTTCCTTTCTGTAACCTAACAAAGAGATACCTGTGGATGGCAGATTATGAATTTAGAAAGTCTCAGAATTTTTATTTCCTGAAAAAAAAAAAGGCAAACTGGGCAGAGGTGGGCAGGGTGAGGGACAGGATTTAGGTTTGGAAGGGAAATGAGACAATTAAGAGTGGAAAGTAGTGGGAATAAGTGAATTAGCTCTTAAGGGAAGGAAGTTGGGAATGGCCTTATGGGAGAGGTCCTTGCTTTCAATAGCTTATTCACATCCATGGGTTGGCTATATTTCATAAGATCATACTGGAAGGAACCTCATGCCTTAGGAATCTAGTCCAACCACCTAATTTCACAGTTGAGGAAACCGAGGCTAAGCGAAATGATAAGACTGGCCAAGTTCATTCAAATAATAAGTAGCATAGCCAGAATTTCAACCTAAGTCCTCTGACTGCAAATCCAATGCTAGACCACAATGACAGTTTCCTGTGTTGTATTAAAATAAAGGATGCTTGGGACAAGGGAGTGGAAAATTATGTTGCCTAAGATACCTCCCTTAAGAAGAGTTTTAGCTATAAATTAGGAATGTGGAGTAATAGGGGACAGAGCATCCTGGGTACAGCTGGTTAGTGATTCCCTTATAAACATGGGTACCTTGGAAGCTTATGGTTGTGATTGAGTGAATGGTGCCACCTTAGTATATCTCAAGATCTGTTTTAAGGCCTTCAGGAGAAAATCATAGACAGTGAGAGCCTAGGATAAGAGGACTAAGGGAAGGAAACCAGGTGAGAGGGCTCTGGTATTTTATTTAAATGACTGACATAATTGGTCTTTAACTCAATACCTCCTTCAGAAGCCTTCTCCAGAGTCCTGTCTGTGTGGCTCTGGCCCTGGGGTGTTGATATGTGAAGAGACTAAGAACATATGGCATAAACATCAACTGATATTGTTGGCCATTTACACTGGGCATGTGTCATGCAGCAAGAATGGCTCTTGGAGACCATGTGACTTTTCTTCCAGTCTTGGGTATGTAGTGGAGCTAGGTTCTCTCTCTCTCTCTCTCTCTCTCTCTCTCTCTCTCTCTCTCTC
>NW_025345136.1:0-1949 GCF_016433145.1 Gracilinanus agilis
TTTCTCTAACTCTTGCTTGGTTTTAAAGTCTTTCCTTTCCCATAGATCTGACAAGTATACTATTCTGTGTTCACTTAACATGTTTATAGTTTCCCTCTTTATATTCAAGTCGTTCACCCATTCTGAATTTATCTTGGTGTAGGGTGTGAGATATTGATCTAGACCTAATCTCTCCCATATTGTTTTCCAAATTTCCCAGCAGTTTTTGTCAAATAGTGGATTCATGTCCCAAAAGTTGGGCTCTTTGGGTTTATCATACACTGTCTTGCTTATGTCATTTATCCCCAGTCTATTCCATTGATCCTCCTCTCTATCTCTTAGCCAGTACCATATTGTTTTGATGACTGCTGCTTTATAGTATAGTTTAATATCTGGTACTGCTAGGCCCCCTTCCTTCACATTTTTTTCATTATTTCCCTTGATATTCTTGATCTTTTGTTATTCCAAATGAAATTTGTTATAGTTTTTTCTAATTCAGTAAAGAAGTTTTTCGGTAGCTTGATAGGTATGGCACTAAATAGGTAAATTAATTTGGGTAGAATTGTCATTTTTATTATGTTAGCTCATCCTACCCATGAGCAATCAATGGCTTTCCAATTGTTTAGATCCAGTTTTATTTGTTTGGAAAGTGTTTTATAGTTGTTTTCATATAATTGCTGTGTTTGTTTTGGTAGGTATATTCCTAGGTATTTTATATTGTCTAGGGTGATTTTGAATGGTGTTTCTCTTTCTACTTCTTGCTGCTCTAGTGTGTTGGAAATGTATAGAAATGCTGATGATTTATGTGCATTTATTTTGTATCCTGCCACTTTGCTAAAGTTGTTGATTATTTCTACAAGCTTCTTAGTTGATTCTCTAGGATTTTTTAAGTAGACCATCATATCATCTGCAAAGAGTGATAGCTTAGTCTCCTCCTTGCCCACTTTGATACCTTCAATTTCTTTTTCTTCTCTAATTGCAACTGCTAGTGTTTCTAGTACAATGTTAAATAATAGAGGTGACAATGGGCATCCTTGTTTTACTCCTGATCTTATTGGGAAGGCTTCTAATTTATCCCCATTGCATATGATGTTTGTTGATGGTTTTAGGTATATACTGTTTATTATTTTTAGGAAAGGTCCTTCTATTCCTATACTTCCCAGTGTTTTCAATAGGAATGGATGCTGTATTTTGTCAAAGGCTTTTTCAGCATCTATTGAGATAATCATGTGATTTTTGTTTGTTAGACTGTTGATATGGTCAATTATGTGGATGGTTTTCCTAATGTTGAACCAACCTTGCATTCCTGGTATAAATCCCACCTGATCGTGGTGAATGATTTTCTTAATTACTTGCTGGAGTCTCTTTGCTAGTATTCTATTTAAGATTTTTGCATCTATGTTCATTAGGGAGATTGGTCTGTAGTTTTCTTTCTCTGTTTTTGATCTCCCTGGCTTTGGAATCAGTACCATATTTGTGTCATAAAAGGAATTTGGTAGGACTCCTTCTTTGCTTATCATATCAAATAATTTATATAGTATTGGGATTAGTTGCTCTTTGAATGTCTGATAGAATTCACTTGTGAATCCATCAGGCCCTGGCGATTTTTTCTTAGGGAGTTCTTTGATGGCTTGTTCAATTTCTTTTTCTGATATGGGATTATTTAGGTATTCTATTTCTTCTGCTGTTAATCTAGGCAGTTTATATTTTTGTAAATATTCGTCCATATCTCCTAAATTTTTATATTTATTGCCATATAATTGGGCAAAATAGTTTTTAATGATTGCCTTAATTTCCCCTTCATTAGCGGTGAGGTCTCCCTTTTCATCTTTGATACTATCAATTTGGTTTTCTTCTTTCCTTTTTTTTATTAGATTGACCAGTACTTTGTCTATTTTATCTGTTTTTTCAAAGTACCAGCTCCTAGTCTTATTTATTAATTCAATAGTTCTTTTACTTTCGATTTTATT
>NW_025345137.1:0-2787 GCF_016433145.1 Gracilinanus agilis
CTCTTTTAGGAGTAATTTCACGGGGAATTATATAAAATCTTAGAAGAAAATGTATGTTTTGTAATCTATAATGTAAAGTTTAAATTCTTTTGAGAATAATTTCAGGATAAGGATCTTGCCATCTCCCCAGAATCCAGATGATGAACTTGTTTTGGTGAGGACACATGAAGATGTCTGAAAAGCCTTCACTGTACCATGAAGACCAAACTTTGAACTTTGGGGTGCAGTTGATTGAACTATGGGGAGTTGAAATTGAGTTGTATGTATTGTTTTAAATTGTACACTGTTGTGCCAGTGGGGGACAGCCCCCCAAATTGGTTTTTTGTCAAAGCGTCTAATTTTAACCATTTGTTCATCTATTTCTTTTATCCCCAAAATTCCTGAAAAATTTAGAAGTTGTCTATTTTTACAGGTCCAGCGAAGAAAAAAGGACTAACCTTTTTTTTTGCCGGACCTCACGGGGAATTGTAAAAAGGAAATTGGGAAAAACCATCTAAAAGTGTATATATTTCTATGGACAAGGGAAATGTATGAAAACTACATTTCCCTTGATCCAACATGGTCCAACTGGTTTCCGTTTCCGACGTCTTGACGCAGGGGAGCGCTTAAATCTCGTGGGTTAGGAGGGAGTGGTCTCTTTGGCGAGTAGGGGTTCCAGGAAATGGGAGACTGTATGGAGGCGGCAGTTTTGAATGCTTACAAGCGCGTGGTCTAATGATTTTATCTATCAACATGGCTTTAATTAAAATACTAATTTATATATTTATACCAGCCTTTATCATTTTTCATTCTTACAATTAAGAGGTAATATTTAAACCTTACTCTCAGTGTAATAAACCTGGAGAGGTAAGAGTAGCTATATTATCCATTGGGATAAAACTATCTAACCCTACTGAGAAAGTCAGAAGGGATAAACCAAAGGGAGCAGGGGAGTGAGGAGGTCAAAAAAGGGAGGGGAGAAGAAGGGGGAGGGAATTCATTAGGCCTTTAAAAATAAAAAGAGGGGAATAACAAGGGAGGGGGTAGAAAGGGAAGTCAATCAAGGGAGGGGATAAGGGATACTGGCTCAAAGCAAACCACTGGTTTAAAAGAAAATAGTGTAAGAAGGAGTGGGACTAGGGGAGGATACAAAAATGTCAGTGAATGCACAACTGATAATTATAACTGAATGTGAATGGGATGAACTCGCTCATAAAAGGGAAGCAAATAGCAGAGTGGATCAGAAACCAAAATCCTACCATGTTGTCTACAAGAAACACATATGAGGCGAGTAGACATACAAAAGTTTAAGGTTGAGGGCTTGAGCAAAATCTTTGGGGCATCAAATGAGAAAAAGAAGGCAGGAGTGGCTATTATGATTTCTGACAAAGCCAAAGTAAAAATAGATATGATTAAAAAAGACAGGGAAGGTCATTGCATCCTGATTAAAGGCAGTATAAACAATGAGGAAATAACACTGCTCAATATATATGCACCAAGTGGTATAGCATCCAAATTCATAAAGGAGAAACTGGCAGAGCTCAAGAAGGAAATAGATAGTATAACCATAATAGTGGGAGATCTAAATATTCCTCTTTCAGATCCAGATAAATCAACCCAAAAGATAAATAAGAAAGAGGTAAGAGAGGTGAATGAAGTCCTAGAAAAATTAGATGTAATTGATATGTGGACAAAAATAAATAGGGACAAAAAGGAATAGACCTTTTCAGCTGCACATCGTACATTCACAAAGATGGATCATGTAATAGGGCATAGAATCATTGCAAACAAATGCAAAAGAGCAGAAATAATAAATGTAACCTTCTCAGATCATAATGCAATAAAAATAATAATTAGTAAGGGCACCTGGACGGGCAAATCAAAAACCAATTGGAAATTAAACAATATGATTCTCCAAAACCAATTTGTCAAAGAAGAAATCATAGAAACAATCAACAATTTCACTGAAGAGAATGACAATGATGAGACATCCTACGAAACTCTGTGGGATGCAGCCAAGGCAGTATTCAGGGGGAAATTTATATCCTTGAGTGCATATATTAACAAATTAAGGAGGGCAGAGATTAATGAATTGGGCATGCAACTCAAAAAACTAGAAAGTGAGCAAATTAAAAATCCCCAGATGAAAACTAAACAAATAAAATAGACAAAGTACTGGTCAATCCAATAAAAAAAAGGAAAGAAGAAAAGGGAGACCTCACCTCTAATGAAGGGGAAATTAAGGCAATCATTAAAAACTATTTTGCCCAATTATATGGCAATAAATATAACAATTTAAACTGCCTAGATTAACAGCAGAAGAAATAGAATACCTAAATAATCCCATATCAGAAATAGAAATTGAACAAGCCATCAAAGAACTCCCTAAGAAAAAATCACCAGGACCTGATGGATTCACAAGTGAATTCTGTCAGACATTCAAAGAGCAACTAATCCCAATACTATACAAATTATTTGACATAAGCAAAGAAGGAGTCTTACCAAATTCCTTTTATGACACAAATATGGCACTAATTCCAAAGCCAGGTAGACCAAAAACGGAGAAAGAAAACTATAGACCAATCTCCCTAATGAATATAGATGCAAAAATCTTAAATAGAATATTAGTAAAGAGACTATGATCAGGTGGGATTTATACCAGGAATGCAAGGTTGGTTCAACATTAGGAAAACCATCCACATAATTGACCATATCAATAGTCTAACAAACAAAAATCACATGATTATCTCAATAGATGCTGAAAAAGCCTTTGACAAAATACAGCATCCATTCCTATTGAAAACACGG
>NW_025345138.1:0-2763 GCF_016433145.1 Gracilinanus agilis
GGGGAGAGTAATGAACGTTGGAGGGGATGTGGCAAAATTGGGACATTGATGCATTGCTCGTGGAGCTGTGAACTGATCCAGCCATTCTGGCTGGCAATTTGGAATCATGCTCAAAGGGCTATAAAAGAATGCCTGCCCTTTGATCCAGCCATACCATTGCTGGGTTTGTACCCCAAAGAGATCATAGATAAACAGACTTGTACAAAAATATTTATAGATGCGCTTTTTGTGGTGGCAACAAATTGGAAAAGGAGGGTATGTCCTTCAATTGGGGAATGGCTGAACAAACTGTGGTATATGTGGGTGATGGAATACTATTGTGCTCAAAGGAATAATAAACTGGAGGAGTTCCAGGCGAACTGGAGAGACCTCTGGGAATGGATCTTATACACATCTTAGGGAGACAGGAGAACATTGTACACAGAGACTGATATACTGTGGTAAAATTGAATGTAATGGACCTCTGTACCAGCAGCAATACAATGACCCAGGACAATTCTGAGGGATTTATGGTAAAGAATGCTACCCACATTCAGAGGAAGGACTACATATAAGAAAAACAACTGCTTGAACGCATGGGTCAGGGTGGACATGATTGAGGGTGTGGACTCGAAATTACCACACCAATGCAACTACCAACAATTTGGAAATTGGTCTTGATCAAGGACACATGACAAAACTAGTGGAAATGTGCATTGGCCATGGGTCGGAGGATTGCGGGGTGGGGCAAGGGGAAAGGAGGAGCATGAATCATGTAACTATGTTAAAATGAATATTAATAAATGTTTGAAAAAACGTGTGCTGATTAATAATAGATATCAATTTATATTGAAATGCTATAATAATCAATGTATTTTGCTACTGGTTACAAAACAATTGGATAACCATTGAAACAAATTACCCACACATGCAAACAAATGAACATAATTGCATGTTATTCAATACTAATGATTAGTATTAAGTGCAAAAAATTGCTGTGCAAAGTAGAGAACACTCAAGCAGAACTTATGTATATACTCATGTCACACTATATACCAATACAAACTCCAAATGTATATATGAGAAATGTAAAAGTGGCATCATCATCAAATTAAAAGGGTAAGGAAAATTACCTCTCTGATGTATGGATAAAATAAGAGCTTATAACTAAATAAGAAATAAAGATGGTCACAGAAAATAGATAACGGTTCTCACCTCCCCAGCTCCTACTCTCATATTACGGAACTTCAATGTATGTACTAATTCTCTCTCCAATATCAATTCCTCAACATACTCACCTCCCATAAGTTACTCCTCTAACTTCCAACATATATTATGATAGTGATACCCTTTCAACCACTCACAAATATATAATCTTTTTATCCAGTGACTTTGAAATCCCTTTATCTGACTATAAACTATTGACTTTTCACTTCTTTTGCCTCTTCTTAAATAACCATACTCTTCATTTTCACTGTGACCTTCAATCCCTTAATGCTTCAGGTCGATTAAAAGTCACTGCTGGTGAACTAGCCACTCTCTCTTCTTCTTATCTTAGCTCCATCATAAACCAGTTCATATCTAACTTGTCTTCCTCACTTGAATATCTAGCTCCCTTATATGTCCCTAGTTATGCACAGGCAAGTCATATCCTTTCAAAATTGAAGCATTTGTTACCTTTGCTCCTATATACAAACTGAAGAACAAATATGGAGAGTATCACACTAACATTCTGACTAGGTACACTACAAATTTATGTTATATAACCTCAACTGGCCTTCATTTGACAGTGTATCCAGCATTTTATGTTAATAGCACCACAATTTCCTGTTTAAAAAAGTGAAATCTATTTTTTTCTTTGCATACCCTATCCCATTGGTGAAAGGAAGAAGAGAAAAAATTCTTGTAACAAAAATGTAGTCAAGCAAAAATAATGTACCTAGGAGCTAGTTAGATATAGATATTCTGCATCCTAAATTCATCACATCTATTGACAGTATGGTTCATCATCATTCCTTTAGAATCATAAATGGTCCTTATAGTAATCATAACTCTTATGAATTTCAAAATTTTAATAGTACTTTATAGAGGTTATGATCAATTACTTATACTTCCTCCATTTAAAAAAAAACAAAATAAATTACTCTTAAAAATTGATTCTAGAAATGGAGGACTTCCGCTTAAGATGGCGGCAGAGTAAGGAGCAGCTGCTCGATCTCTCCTGACCGAACCACACAGGACCCCTCAAGGGGAAATAAAAACGAGTCCAGAGGAACGAAGGAACCCCACAACAGGGCGCAGCATTGAAGGTACGCAGAATCGGGGCATTTCCACACTTTAAAGGGGTGAAACAGCTCTCACTAAAACACGAGAGGAAGAAGCCCCTCCCCCACCCCCCACACCTCACAAGCCAGTAAACAGGACTGGGGCAACCAGATAATCACTGGCAGCCCCGGAGCCTGTACCTGTGCGCTGCAAGACCAGGGACCCCAGGTGGCTGGGACTTTCCCTGAGCGCCCAAGTGGGTGAAGGCACCGCCTCTGGCTGGGACAAAGGCCCCTAAAACGTGGCCTTTCCCAAGCACTGAAGGCATCGCCTCAGGGGCGAATAAAGATCTCCAGCCCACGGACTTTCACTGCCTTCTGCAGGGGTGAAAGCAGGGCCCTAAGAGCATCAGCACAGGCAAAGGCAGTGCCCTAGGCTTGAATAACGATCTCCAGCCCAGGCTTGGACCTCTAGTGAGGACCCAGTGCAGACCTGAGCGTGGCTGTGGAAGCAGCCCCA
>NW_025345139.1:0-5071 GCF_016433145.1 Gracilinanus agilis
ACCTTAGAATCAATACTGTGTATTAGTTCCAAGGCAGAAGAGTGGCAAGAGCTGGGCAGTGGAGGTTAAGTAACTTGTCCGGGGACACACAGCTAGGAAGTGTCTGAGGCCAGATTTCAACTTAGGACTTCCTATCTCTAAGCCTGGCTCTCCACCCACTGAGCCACCAAGCCGCACCTCAGCTATTGAAGCTTTCAACCAATATTACTGTTAGGGGAAGTCTCTGTTGATCCTACATTAGTCCTAAGGTCTCAACAGTAGCAGTCCCCAGGCTGTGGACCCCAGTAGATAGTCAGGACTTGAGAGTGAGGTATGATGGTTACAGGGTCTTGGGTGGATGCTAGCTCAGGAGTGACAGAGTAGGGAATGGGCTGGTGGGCTTCTTCTGGGGAGAAAAAGAATTTTCCTGAATGCTGGTTCCAATGATAAAGCTCTAGCTTCCCACACTTGTTATGGCTCTACTAGGGCTCAAAATCGAGTAATACAATAAATATGTATTAAGTACTTCTCATATGTAGGAGAGATAATAATGCTTTGGAGCCAGAGAGACTGCTGGTTTTATTACCATAGTCAAATGCTGTGGCCTCTCAGTGGCCCAGAGAACTGTTTAAAACTATAAATAAAATAGAAGTTGCTGATTTGTATCAGTGGAGGGAATTGTAACAACTGGGGTTCTTGATAATGAGGAAATTAAATGTGGAGCAAAATGCTTTTTGCTAGGTGCTTTGGAGGTTCCAAATAAGTGAAGTGGTCATGAAATTAGTCTGACAGCTCTGAAAACCTTAATGAGTTCTATCAGTGGAAGTTATTTTAATAGGCATATATGATATATATCTAGCAAATTATGAATGAATCAGGCAAGTATAAATAAAATGATATGGGAAGTCTAAAGGAGGGAGGATCAGGAAAGGCTTCATAAAAGAGCTGTCATTTAAGCTTTATTTTAGAGGTTAGGTAGGAATTCAAGAGATGGTGGTAGGTAAGGAAGGACATACCACGCACAGAAAATTGTATGACCGAAGACTTGGAGGCAGAAAAGTACAGACCATCTGCTCATGTATGTTGGACACAGAGAGTATTCTAGTTCATCTAGCTCAAGATAAACTAGAAGAGAGGTTGGCATAGAGGGTCTTGAATGACAGACTAAGAAACCTGAACTTTAATTGTTAAGCATTAGAGAAATGCTAAAGAGATTTGAGCAGAGGAGAAATATGACCAGATCTAACCCAAAGAACACTAATCTGGCAGTGATTTGAAGGGAATATTGGAAAGAAAAGAAAGGAGATGTAGAACATTATTCTAACAGTCTAGAGCAGTGATGGGCAAACTCTTTAAAGAGGGGGCCAAAGGAAAGGAAATGTTCATCTGTCAGTCTGTTTTCAAGGCAATTCTTTTGAAGTTTCATTGTATTATATCCTACTCAGTGTATCTGTCAGATTAGGAATGATGTTGAGCAGCTGGATAGGACATTTCAGGGGGCCACATCTGGCCCAAGGGCCGTAGTTTGCCCATCACTGGTCTAGGGCAGTGATGGTAAACCTTTTAGAGACCAAGCATCCAAACTGTAACCCTCACGCCACAGAGCCGCCCCTTTATCCTAGATAGGGGAGGGAGGAAGTGCTTCCAATGGGCTGCTGGACAGAGGGGCATGTGATGGGAGAAATGTCCTCAGTCATCCGTGGAGAGGGAGAAAAGGGCAGCCCCATCCCATGTGTGCCATAGGTTTACCAGCACAGGTCTAGGACTCAGGGAATTTCCACCCGGCTCCTAATTTAGGACCTTCCTGAGCTCTAGTTCATTGGTAGGACTTTGACAACAGAACCATCATTCTGTATATTTTCTGGGCTTTTCCCTTGCTGCACTGTCTTTGAATCATATATGGCTCAGGGCTCTACCCTAGAGGCAGTGGGAACAATATTATTTTCTAGTCCTCTGGTTCCCAGAATCATTACCAGGGCTGGACAACTGGGGGGGGGGTGCCCTAGGCACCAAAATTTAGAGGGATGTCTTTTTCTCTTCCAGCTGGTGGTCCCAGATAATTGAGTTACTGGCACCAGATATAAAAGCAGCCAGACTATCTAAGGCATTGTCCTATTTCCCAAAGCAGTTGTTTAACATGGTCGATGTTTCCTTCTTTTGGACCTTAATTTCTTCTGCTTTGAATACTCTTAATCTCATTTTCTTTCATTCTTCTGTTCCAGCAGCACATTTAAAAATCAATTCTCATTTATACAAAAATCTCGCAGCAAAGTGTTTTTGAGGTAGAACTTGGGTTATAAAAGTAGTTCATTAGTGATCATGGCCCGAACGAGACCACACTCTGATTAGCAGGTAAGTTGCCCAGAGTTTATTTGTCTCAGCTGCACAACTGGGGCATTTGGATGGAACTTCTAAGAGTTGATGAACTCTGGTTATATTTATGCAATCCATAGATTCAGAGGGCTATTTCAGAGAGAGAAGATAAGAGAGCCTTAGTAATAGCAGAAGTGTGGTGGGGGAATAGATGTGGTCTCAAAGATACTTATATTTAGTACTCATATCCTAGAGATATAGTTATTCACATCTGGGAGATAGAGTCCCATGCTTGAAAGGCAATACCTCTGGGGAACCATGGGAGAGATCATCTTTGAACCTGGATATCTGAGAAAATCAGATTTATCAGGGTTATTTCCCCTTACCTTAAAACAAGTCAAAGAACTTTCTTGTTGCTATCACGGGAGATATTTGTGCGTTGAGTTAGAGTATGGTCAGCATATATAACATAAATTGGGAAAATCAGTGGGAAAGCAGGTAAAGGTAAAGAATCCTTTTTCTACATCACATTGATATCACCAGGAACTCTTTTAATGATTCTGTACCAACGTTTATTATTCCATCCATTTTATTATTTATGCCTTAGCAAGTGAATTGGCCAGGACACAAGAAACATCTAAGGTATAGAAACTGTCATCTACATAAAGCAGTGTTTGCCATAACTTCTAGCTGAAAAAGGGCACATTCCCCCCCCCCCCAAATTCTGTGTTAACTGGAAAAAAATTAGCATCAAATATATCTGATATGGGTCTGATAATAATGCTTAGAGAGATTTGATATAAATATATGACCAACATCCATTCCCCAATGGATTGTCAAAGAATGTCAACAGTTTTCAAAAAAGAATGCGAACTATTAACAACCATAGGAGAGATTGCTCCAAAGCAATAGGAGGAAAAATAGAAATTAAAGTAACATGAAAGTTTGACCTCATCTCCAGAAAACGAGGAAGGGTGTTAAAATTTGAGAAGAGCCAATTTTGGAGGGGCTTTGGAAAGAAAGATAGGCACACTAACATGCTGTTGGTGGAGTTGTGAATTGGTCCAACCATTCTGGAAAGCAATTTGGAATTTTGCTAGAAAATCAACTCACATATCCAGACCTTTTGAAGTAGTGATTCCACTACTAAGAATATATCCCTGAAGAGGTAAAAGGCATGAACATGAATAAAAGTCCTTTAGAGCTCCCAAATATTTATAGCATAATAGCACTCCTTGTAGAAAGAAAGAACCGAAAACAACATAGATATCCATTGATTGGGGAATGGCTTTATAGATTATATGGCTATATAGATAGGACATGAATGAAGGTAGGAAAATGTTGTTGTAAGAAACAATGAATGTGAGGAATTGGTACAAATAGGGGCAGCTAAGTAGAACAGTAGATAGAATGCTAAGTCTGGAGTTGGGAGAATCTAGGTTAAAATCTGGTCTCAGACACTTCCTAGCTATGTGATCCTGGGCAAGTCACTTAACTCCACTAGCCCTTGCCGCTCTTCTGTTTTAAAACTGATATTAAGACAGAAGGTAAGGATTAAAAAAATAAAGAATTCATAGAAGCATGGAAAAACTTATAGGAGGCAGTGGAATGCAGTGGAAGCAAGGATGGATTTCGAGTCAAAGGAGCAGGCGTCAAATCTTAGTTCGACTTTGTATGATCTGTATGATCTTGGACAAATCACCTAATCTCTCTGTGCCTTAGTTCTGTCGTCTGTAAAATGAGGAGGTTGGATGAAGGTTCTTTCCAACTCTAAATCTATGATCTTATAAGTTCCTTTGAAGTAATGTAGAGTGAAGTAAGAAGAACCAGGAAACTATGCATAATGACTATAACAACATAAATGGAAAGAATGAGAACAAAAATGGGGAATTTAAGTAGTTCAGTGGATAGAACACTAGACCTAGAGTCAGGAGGACCTGGGTTCAAATCCCATCTCAGACACTTTCTAGCTGTGATTGCCTAGCCCGGTGACGGGCAAACTTTTTAAAGAGGGGGCCAAAGTTAAGGAAATGATCATCTGTCAGTCTGTTTCTAAGGCAACTCTTTGGAAGTTTCATTGTATTGTATCCTACTCATTGTATTCGTCAGATTAGGAGTAATGTCGAGCATTGGGATAGAACATTTCAGGGGGCTGCATCTGGCCCTCCGGCTGTAGTTTGCCCATCACTGGCCTAGCCTGTACTGCTCTTTTATCTTAGAACCAATACTTAGTATCAACGAAAAGACAGAAGATGTGTTGTTTTTTTAAGAACAAAAACAAAATTAAAAGCCTTGGAATAACCCAGAGAAGAAATGAGATAATGTATCTCCCCCTCCTTTCTTTGCATAGTTGGGAGGAAATGTGGGCTTAGAACGTTGTAGATAGTGTCAGATTCTTTTGATGTGTTGTTCAGTTTAACTGAACTATCTTTTCTATTTTAATTCGTTATTACTAGGGATGGATCTCATGGGAGGAGGGAATGGGAGAAGACTATATTTGGAAATGAATGTGATGTAAAAACAAAAGATAACAATAATTAAAAATAATCGGTTCTTCTAGCCACTCAACTATCAAAACAAGTATGAGAAATTATTTCCAGAACAGTTTCTTTTTCTTTCTTTCTCTTTCTCTCTCTCTCCCTCCCTCCTCCTTTCTTTTTTCTTTTCTTTCTTTTTTCTTTTCTTCCTTCCTTCCCTCCTTCCCTCCTTCCTTCTTTCTTCTCTCTCTCTCTCCCTCTCTTTGTTTCTTTATTTGTTTCTCTCTTTGTTTCTTTGTATG
>NW_025345140.1:0-3078 GCF_016433145.1 Gracilinanus agilis
AATCGATTTCTCTTTTTACCTTTGTTGGACCCAGATTCTGGAGACCTTCCCAGGTTCCGTCACTGACAATGCAATAAGCGAGAAGAAGAGGCCCGTTTATTCTCTAGCCACTGCTAGGGTCAGTAAGCAGAAAGCCTTCCACACTTACTGACCCCCTGGTTTCTTCAGGCAAGGGTTTATATAGGAATATTGGGGAGGAGGTTTGGAACGGATGTCATCAAGGACAGGTATTAGGAAACATCAAAAGGGGGCAGCGGGATAGGGAATCAGGAAGCATCTGGTTGCCATCCATCCTGGCGGGGACAGGGTCAGGGGGTCAGGGGTCAGGAAGCATCTGGCAAGCGGCCATCAAGGGGGAGATAAGGAAGACAGTTATGTTTTGGGAACTATTTGGCCTGGAGGTTAACTTTAGGCCTGTCAGGGGGAAGGTAAGAAAGACATTCATGTGCTGCGAAGCATTTGAGGCTGGGGTTTCAGGAGACTGAACGAGGCCGGGGCCAGGAAGCAGCTTACTGAACAGGCTAGAAAGAGTTCAGTAGTCTGTCCGGCTGATTTTTAAATCCAACATCGCGAACCCGGGGCTTGCCCATTGCACCCCATTGTGAAGAGCTTGTGTAAGCCTGGGGCTCCGGGGCAGGGGCGCCCTGTGAGGGCCTGGAGGCTTTCTCCTCCCTCTTCTCCCTTCTGCTTGGCAGTGACTAAGGCTGGAAAAGGCAAGAAGAGAATTGGGTGGCCTCCACCTTGCTTGTCGGGAAGGCTAGAGAAGGGAATGTTTCCTCCCTCCCCTCGGACGGGGAATGACTGAGAATGGAACATGCTAGAAAAGGAAGGAGGGCGAGGAGGGAAGCCTGCTTGGGAGGTGGGGCGGCTTTGCCTGACCCCGGGAATGGCTGAAGCGGGTCTCTTCTCTCTTTCTCACTGGGGGGAGGGGAGGGCAGGCGGGGGAGAAGGAGTCCAGCTGCATTGGGAGGGCTGGGCCCGGGCCGGCCACAAGCTCTTCCTCTTCTCTTCTCCCTCTTGCTCCCGACATCCCTGCCTGAACCCGGAAGGGGGGCTTGGCACCTGCCCCGCCCCCACAGCTCCCCGGGCTCGCAGCCCGCGCAGATGGCAGGCTAGCAGGGCCCCGAGGAGGCGCCTCTTCGCTTCCCCTTCACGGGCTGAGGCCTGAACGTGCGCCACGGTGGAAAAGAAGGGAGGGCCGGAGGGCCGCTCTCCGCTTCTCCCGAGCCCTGCCTCCCCTTCCCTGAACAATGGATGCCTCGGGCCGGGCTCCGGCTGAGGCGGAAGGGCAAAGGCGCGCCAGGGCTCGCGCGCGCGCTCCGTCTCTCTTTCTCTCTCTCTGTCTCTCGCTCGCTCGCTCTCTGTCTGTCTCTGTCTCTGTCTCAGTCTCTCTCGCGCTCTCTCCCTCCCCCCCGCCCCCCCGCCTCGCTAACGGTAAGGCAGGGGCCCGCACTGGCCCGGCTAGGCCAGGAGCGACTAAGGGGGCTCTCAGGGGGCCTCCCCCGCCTCTCCCGAGCCACAGAACAAAGGCGGAGCCCGCTAGAGAAGCAGGAGGACGGGGAGGGATCCGCAGAGGGTGCAGAGCCAGCCTCATTGGGCTCGCTGATGGCGCAGAGGGCGGGGTCTGAACAGGCCATGGGGGGGGGGCTGCCGCCGCCCCCCTCTCCTCGTGAGCCAATGCCGGAGCGTGGAACGTGCTAGAAAAGGGGGAGGCGCCAGGGAGGCTGGTGGGCGGGGCGGAGGTTTTCCTGCCCTGTTGCTGATGGCGCTTGGGAGGGCGGAGCCCGAAGAAACCCAGGATGAGTGGCAGAGGAGGGGAGGGGGGAGGGGGGGAGGGCCGCTTCTTGTCCTCTGGCCAACTTCTCAGGCCTCCCCTGCCTCCCCTTCCCTGCGCTGCTGCTGCTGCTGCTGCTGCGAGCCACGCCTGGCATAGGCATGGATGGGCCACCTGCTCTGTGCCAGGCGCTGGCCTCGAGGAAGGGGCGATGGCCACGGGCTCCCCTCCGGCTCCCTTCTTCCCTCCCTCGGCCCCGAATCTAAGCAGCAAAGAACAGAAGCTGGGGGGGACTTGGGGGCAGGGAGGGTGGCAGAGGGCCGAGGCTTTGGGGCCCTTCTCTGTCCACCCATGCACCCGAGGCTCTTTCCTCCCTCTCCCCTCTCGCCAGGAGCCACGGACGGGGGTGGGGGGGGGCATGCTAGAAAAGGAGGAAGGGTGGGGAGGATGGGGAGGCCAGAGGGAAGGGTTTTCTCCAGGCCCTCCCAGCTGCCACGGGGGAGATGCCAAGGGTGGAGGGGCCTTCAGAAGGCCGGAATGTACAAAGGGGGGAGAGACACGGGCAGGAGCTCTGGCCACCACGTTTCTCTTTGCCTCCCTTTTCCCTCTGGCTGGCAGGGAAGACAAGGGAGGGGGCCCCTATGCCATCAGCCCCAGCGCCCCCCCCTCCTTCCCCTGGGCTGCCATGGGCAGGGAGGAGGCAATGGCAGCAGCAACAGGGAGAGAGGCAGGCTATCCCTCCAAAGCCGGTGTGCCCCCACAGAGTGGCAGCATGTCCCATTACCACCCCTCTCCACACACTCTCTTTCACTCTCTCTTTCTCTCTCTCATGGGCTGTGTGACCTTGGGCAAGTCTCTACCCTCCTGTGGCTACACCTCTGCACCTCCAGGCACAGAGCTAGCCCCAACTCTGTAAACTGGGGGTGGCGGACTTGTTGTGGGAGGGCGCCCACTCAAGGAATTCCCAGGCTCTGAGGAACCTCGACACCCAGCGGGATTTCTGGAGTGGATGGGTGGGAGGCAGGAGCAGGTGAAGCCGGCCTCCCGGGAGAAGGGGGCCTTCTGTCTTCTCTCTCAAGGAGCAGAGACTGCGGGACCCGCAGAGGGGGGAGGAGGCGCCCGTGCCGGGTGAGGCCCCCGGGGGCTGCGTGCCCATGGCTTGTGCCCTGTCGTTAGGCCCCGGCCAGAAAGGCTGGGAGAATCCAGAGATGCTGGAGATGCCAACAGAAGGCGCCGAACCTGCTCGAACCCTTATCCCGAGCCCACAGGAAGCGCCCCTGAAACAGAAGGACCCTGTGCCCACG
>NW_025345141.1:0-3056 GCF_016433145.1 Gracilinanus agilis
GGGTTGGGGTGGACATGATTGAGGGTGTGGACTCGAAACTACCACACCAATGCAACTACCAACAATTTGGAAATTGGTCTTGATCAAGCACACATGACAAAACTAGTGGAAATGCGCATCAGCCATGGGTAAGGGGTGTGCGGGGGGGGGGGGTTGAAGGGGAAAGGAGGAGCATGAATCATGTAACCATGTTAAAAATGAATATTAATAAATGTTAAAAAATGTGTGCCAGGGACTATTTCCATGAGCTTCTACTGGATTCGAGCTTCCCCAGGTAGATCTTTTTTCTCTGTATCCAAACTCCTTGTGTAACTGATAGCTATTAGGCTCTGGGTATGATTTTTAATAGTCACCATTGGTATCAAATAACTATTCCACAGGTGCCATACCATCCTGAAGACAGAGGAGAAAGCCTGGCTGATGAAAAATTGGCGAGGAATCATGAGTACCCAGGACAATGAGGATATATGTTATGTTCTGTTATCCTCACCTGTTCTATTGTATGTAATGGTGGGAAAATTCACAGAGGAACTATTTCCCTTTCCTTGTGCAGTGATTTTAGGAATAGCTCAGATGAAGTTGCCTTCACCAGAGACTTCAAAAGTCAAATTATAATACATATTTGATCCTAGATTAATGGTAACATGAGAAGCCCTATATCTAATTATTCACAGGATAAAATTGGAGAATGGATAAAAAACACTCAAAGGAGGAATTCTAGATTTGAAATTCTCCGGGCATTGATTAGAGGCTCCTCAAGTCTTAATAGGAATCTTAAACCACTGTAAGAAAGAAATATTCACAGACACTGCGCTATTCCAGTCAGAAAAAAATGTGATTATCATTTATCTAGCAGGTGGCATAGGCAAATGGAGCCAAGAGGGTGAAATAATTTATATTCAATCTAATTGTTGAGGGCAATGATTCATTTAAACCTATAGATATCATGCCCCACTTAAGTGAACTTTGTTGATGGATTCTTTGATAGATCCAGAAACCATGAGGGCCAATCTGATTTGCCTGGTGAAGCTTATGGCCTATATTACTGTGTAGTCTTATAAAATAACTAGCATGAATCCACTGCTCTTAGCTATGTTCTTACTTTGATGATGACCAGCATGGTGACTTAGTATATTATTATACACTGGCCACTTGGTGTTGTTTCAGTCACAGAAGTCATATGACTAAAGATTTCTGTTTCACTTAAAGAATTCATCATGGACTTCAAATCCTCAATTCTGATTTCACTTGGTGAAATTAAACCTTCTTTAAGAGGCAGGGCATTTCACAAGTGGTCAAGCCCAGGAAAAAGAGGAGTTAGGAGGGGCTGAATGTAATCCTCCGGCTTGGACACTGATAGCTGAGACTCAGAAAAAAGTAATTGGCTCCTTGACAAAGTATGTATTATATACGCAGTACCTTACAAGTATCTATAATGGGAACCTAACCAAGGTCTTCTTACTCCACATTCTGTGCTCATTTCCTGGCAACACACCTACTCTCAAATAGAGCAATCTCTCGATCTGACGGGTAGATTCCAAGTGCTTTGTCTCCGGGAGAAAGTCTAGTACTATTTTGCCTCCAGTGTGCATTGTCTTCTATAAGATGACAGCTCAATGGATCACTGAATAGAGCTCTGAATATGGATTCAGCAAGTTCTGAGTTAAAATCCTACAGAGTGGGGAAATGAATGGGAAAACCAGTGTTTTCTTCCCTTCTCTACCCAAATGGAAAATTAGCACTTTCAGAAATGTGAAGGAGTGAGTATTGTTTGATGTCAATTCTTTCTATAAAGTTATACATACTCAAAGTTACAATTACTATCAATTTGAGGGGATAATGACCAATATTTCAGATATGCTTATATAATCAAAATCACTTTATTCATTTGACTGCTGTGTTCAAGCTCAACAACTTACCCATATTGTTTCTAGAATTAAAGGCCTTTCACTAAATTAATGTACAGCTTGGGATAACTATATTTCTCTACATTATGCTAAAATTACAGTAAATTAGTTCCTTTTAAAAACACGATTATAATTCTCTGATCATTTGCAGTAGGGTAAATGTTTCATATGTATGAGTTTTATACTAAAACACTTTTCTATGATAGTATCACATTGAGAAAAGTGAATTATTTGAGGATGATATGAGTCAGTGAAAACAGTAGAGAAAAATAAAAGCTATAATAATATCCAATTTATTGCATGCTATTTTGCTTTTGAATCCTGTTCAGTTCGAGAGTTCAATTTTAAAGAAGAAATAACTAAAGAAGGAACAAATGTAAGTACATTAATGCAAAGACATTTTAAATAATCTTTTTTTATATCCTGAAGTAAACATTAGATTTATCTTCAGTATAAGACAAAGATGAGCAGAATGCTAGATTGATCTTTTATAAATTCCTCTAATTTTGTATTTTCTTCCTTAGAAATAATCCAAGATTTGTTATTGCCTTCAGGTTAAAGTTTTCTGTACTTACAGGACACTCACGATTTTCTGTAGTCAGGTCCTTATTGACATGAAAATTGGGTCCCAATGTACAGTAGGTACAATCTACACCAATGTAAATTATAGGTTTCCTTTTACTACCTTGAATATGTATTGCACACACATGTATCCCTAAGAAATGCAGAATCAAATAAATACAAAGGAAAGAAACCTAGGTTTCTATCTTCATTCATTCTAAGTCATTTTAAGAGTATAGTTGCAATGATGAGACAATATTCTAAAAATTTATTCCCAAGATCAATATCATACTAATGAATGCAAAATATTATTTGGTAATGACACGCAGTTTTATCAGTTTGGAATGCCTATAAAACTCAGGGTTAATCAGGGCATGTACAAAGCTGTTTACTTGTTTCCAAGTAAACAGATTATCAGATAAACAATTGGAGGCTCAATTCTAAAGGGGTCTTGTGCTTTCAAATGTCAAGGCAATCCTCCTATTGGTCAAAGTAAAAAGTCAAAGATTCCGTGGACCTTAGGGAATGATTCTCTCCTGCATCTCTCTCTGTCTCTCTCTGTCTCTCTGTCTCTGTCTCTCTCTGTCT
>NW_025345142.1:0-23066 GCF_016433145.1 Gracilinanus agilis
CTCAGGAGCCAAGCCCATCAGGTACCAGCATGAGGCCAGTCTGCCCTCCTGTTGCCCCTCTGGGAAGGTGGGCAAGTCAAACCTCTCTCCCCTCCACCCCACACACAATATAGGATAATGTATGGAAAAGGCTTTTGCAAATGAGGAAGCACCAGGTAAGTAAACAAAGGCCCCACGCCCTGGCATGGACACTATGCCAACACACATGCATTCAGCTGTTTCTTATAACTGTGACTCTTGTTGGCATCATTGTGCTTGGGGAAAGGCCCTACTTTTCTGCCTCTCGAAGATGCAATCTGTCTGCCTCCTTAATTAAAAAAAAAAAAAAAAAAGATTTCCCACACCCTCACCCCAAAGACTTCAGGCCCAAAGCAGAGCCCCTTCCCCAGCCTTCCCAGGACGGATGGAAGCTTGTGGCACCACCGAGACAGAGAGGCTGCCCAAAGCAGCAAAAAAAAAAACCAAACAAACAAAAAAAGAATCATGGGGCCTCGAGGAATGGTCACGGTGGGTGGCAGCAGGGAGGGTTGCGGTTTGGTGGGGCACCCGAAGAACGATTACAAAAAAGCCCAGGATGCTGCCTGCTCTGAGGGTGGAAGGATGGCTGTGAGTTTTGTTAGAAGGACATTTAGACCAGCTTGGGAAGATTGGAGTGACGGGACAGCTGCAGAATTCCGCGTGTGAGACACAGAGAGAAGGAAGAGGGTCGACCTCCTGGGGGAAGGAGAGCTGCTTTTTCTCCTTTGTGGAGCCTCCTTATCACAGGACATCCACAGTCAAGACCTGCTTTGCTGGAGGTTGGTCAAGCTGTGGTGGGTCGTTGCAGTGCTTGGAGTGACGGGCAGTGACCCTGGACATCTCCTGAAATCTGCGAACACACGCGAGACCCCGGACTACAGCTGGACCCGGCACTACAGTTGTTAGCTTAGCCGTAGCATAGATACGTCCTCGCAAACCTTTGGGAGGGACCCCTTAGTGTTTTCAAGGTAGAAAACCAGATCCCTTCCATTGCCTGTCCCCAAATTATGATTGAGGCCTTTTTAAACTCAGCCCCTCCTCGGTCACTCCTCCCTTCCCAAGCCTGGCACCTCATTGGCATTAAGGACCCGCTGTGATTGACCCAGCTGTTCCCTCCCTACTCCACTTTCCCCATTCCTAACCTTTCCCAAACCACCTAGGAGTTATTTACCCACTGGATTTCTTTATTGAACCCACATTTATTTACTTACTAATTACGGTTTGTATGCTGAGGGACCTGGGCATGGGAGGGAATTGGGGGTGGGGGGGAGAGACACACATTTTTTCTTCTCTCCAAGTCTACCTGAGCTTGCTTTTAAGCATTCAGTCAGTCAGCAAACATTTATTAAGCCCCTACTATGCACCAGGCCCTGGGCTAGACACTGGGGATACAGAGACAAAAATGAAATAGTCTCTACCCTCAAGGAGCTTCCATTCTAGGGGCTGTGGGAGGGGAGGAATCTTTCAGAAAATAGTATTCGATCAGAGGATCATCGATTTGGAGTTGGAAGGGACCTTCAAAGTCAAGTCAGCTGCTCACTGGCCACCGTGGTAGGCAGCTTGGACTCAGGATGTCCACCGATGGCAGCAGGAGGGAGGGAGGGGAAAGAGAGGGCAGGGACACAAGCCCGGGGCACCCTTCTCAAGGGGAAGAGACGTCATCACCTGCCTCTTGGCCCGGGCGACACGAGGCAGCCCCCTCAAAGCAACAGAGGAGAACTCGGAGAATTCCTTTTAGTGTCCTTGCACCTACTTCCCATCCCGATGTCGTTATCTAGTCATGAATTGATTCATTTCATTTCAAAGACCTGACCCCAAATCTCTCGGTCCCACAAGCCGCCCTTCCTAAGCACTGATCACAGGATCATCTCCCTTACACCATCAAGCTGGTCATGTCATTTCTCTGCTCAACAAGCTTCAGGAGCTCCCTGTTCACCTATTTGGTTGGATGAGCATTTCTTCGCCCCTACTACGTGCCAGGTACTACATTAGGCAATGAGCAGAAAGACAAAAATGAAACCATCCCTGCCCTCAAGGAGCTTACACATCTACTGAGGAGGAAATGCCAAATGCATTAAGTCCAAATACCTCTGCCTAGCCTTTAAAGGCCCTCCACAATTGGGCAGCCCCACCTTTGGCCCCCAGTCTTCTCTTCTTACACTCCCCCCCCCACACTCTCTATTCTCCGGTCAGTCTGGGCTGCCCACTTCCCAATATGCACATATAGGGTGCTCAGGTAGCCGTATCTCCTCCCCAGGCTCCTCTCCCACCGAGTTGGGGAGTTGCTTTGATGGAAGATTACTTTTTTCTAGGTATACACTAGGTCCCTTCCAACTCTATGACTATGAATCCTGTCCATCCAGATTTGGGCTCATATCTTGCCTTTGATACTACATATATAATTCTGGGCAAATCATTTCCCCAAGGCCTCAGTTTCCTCATCTGTAAAATGAAGGGGTCAGACTAGATGGTCTCTGAGATTTCTTCTGGTTCACAAACTATGTGGCCACCTGCTTCCCCAAGCCTTCACCCAGCTCTTGTTCAAGTGTTTATGACAAGTCCTCTCATACCAATCAATGCTGGGGGCTTCTATGCTGTTAGACCCTGAGAACAAGAACCAGGCCCTTCTTCATCTTTTCATGTGTCCCAGAGGTCTGCACAAATACTTTGTACTCAGAAAGCACTTAATAAAACACCCTTATATTTTCTCTCTTGCCAGTAACAAATCAGAAAGTACAAACAATCAAGGAGAGGCATGATCCACTAGCTTCTAAACAAGCAATACTTTTTCCAAAGGCATCTTCTTTTTAGCTTCAGTCTTCAATTCAATTTGCCAGTGCCAATGGCATCTGACTACTGAGATGAAGAAATCAAAATCAAGGATGTAAATGGGGAAAACTTCCCCAGAGTTGTCACCCCTGCCCAGAGATCCTACTGAGAATGCTGATGGAGATAATAGGATTATGGGTCTAGAGCTGGAAGGGGCCTTCCAGGACATCCAGTCGGACACCCTCATTTTAGAGATGAGGAAGCTGAGGTCCCCAGAGGTGGAGTGACTTGGCATTGTCATAAAAGTATGCTGACTTCACGCCGAACACTCTTTCTGGCTCTTAGCACCCTCCTAGAGTTCAGTATTTGCTCTTTCTGATACCATTTCCCCAGGTGGCTAAAATGATACCAAAGAGACATTCGCCTCCATTTAATCAACCTTAGACTTCTTCGTTCCACCTGTCAGAAAATAGGGCTCTCTGCCTTCCAAGATTTGGGTCTATTCTTTTCTCTTCAACCCAAAGTGGTGAGACAATCTTAAAGCCTTCCCCCAGAGGGAAGAAGGGAGACACATGGGCAAAAACAGTCAGCATGCCTGAGGACTCCACACAGGAAGTACCAAGCATCCAAGAAACTGGACGAATAAGACTCCTTTCCCAGGCCATTTTTGGTCTGAGAGACAGATTTGAACCATCCTAAAGGTTTCCTGGCTCCTGTCTTCAGAAACCATCAAGAAGAAGACAGTGAGTAAAAACCAAACCTTTGCTTTGTGGGCATTTGAGATTTTCCCTCATTGCCAAGTAACTGGTAGGCCCAGGTTGCTCTGGCTGTGTGTCTCCCTAAGCTGAACAGATTGCAAACCTGCTTTATCTCCACTGAGAAGATTTCAAGAAGAGAGAAGGAAAGCTAATTCCCAGGAATATCCTCTTGGAGTGGTCAAACAATTTAAGAAGTATTTTAAATTGTTTGATCCATCATATCTTGATGTTGAGATTCGTCTCGAAGAATTACTAACGAAATGAGAGAAGGCCAAAATTACTGATGAGACCAATATGTTATAAGGTAGATTAATAAATTATTATTTAGGAGGCTTAGCAAGCAGGGCTGAAGGATTCTAAATGGAATGGGGAAGCAAGAAGTGTTGCTTCTCTCTCTGAGAGGGACTCCATGTTGGCTGGGGACAAGTTGTAACTGACCCCCTGGGAGACCTCGAAGGAAATGGAGTTTTGTACCCTAGTATCCTGGGATCCAGAAGGAAGACAGTCATCTGTTTGTAGGAAGTTTGGTTGAGACTATAAAACCTAACCTGAGTTGCTGGTTAACTTGGACTGTTTTAACTCCCTGACCTACCCACCTGAAAGAGTACTGACTGTGTACCTGGAAGAGCTGCAACATTGCTGGAGTGTGACGGGACTCAGCAGTGAGGATCCCACTTCATTCCTGTTATTCTTTGTGCCCTGCCTTGCTTTAGTTCTTAGTTCAGAGTAGATAAGCCCATTCACTGACCCTGAGGTTTGTCCATAGACTGGAAGTATAGAACTCCTATTCCCATCCTTTAAACTATAGTTTTCTTTAATTAAGCCTGTGTTTATAAACCCTCTTGTCCATGTCATTCACTTGCTAGTTTCTCAGACTCCCTGGCTAGGTGGACCTGTGATGGAAGTTAGGCCTTCTAACTGCCAAAACCCCTTCTAAATTGTTTTCCCAACCTGTTAAGCTAATACCAGTATATATATATATATATGTCATTCCTGCCTCTTTACACACCCTTTCACAGAACCCAGTTAATTATTTTAATTAAGCTTAATTAATAAAACCCCTAACTGTTTTCCCCCACGTACTTCAGTTGGCTACCCAGATGGAGGGATAAGAGGAGGAAGTTTACTGTTGGAGAGCTGAAGAGAAACTGGAAGTGAGAGGGTTCTGAACATTCCATGAGGGAGTATAGCCACTGGCTGTGGGCTAAAAGTTTCACTCAGAGCTGCCTACCCTTCTCCCTGGTTCATTCATAAATTCCCTGAGTGAATCAGCTTTACAACTAAGATTCAGGGAAGGATTTTTTTTTCAGCCATTTTTTCCCTGGTTACTTTTTTCTCCCGATTTTTTCTTTTAGTGTTTTTTTTATTGTTCTTACTGTATTATATTGTAATTATTTGTGTATAATTTTGGTTTTGTTTGGTAAATACCCATAATACAATACTACAAATACTACTAACACATTGTCAACAAGTGAATTAAAGCTAAATGGTAGATAAATTTATAATTTTGGTATGGAATTTGTTTTTTTGTTAATGGTATCCCAATATACATCAAGTTAGGCCTAAATTTTAAAAAAGTAAGGCCAATATGGGAAATTACATTACTAGATATGGTGGCACACATACCATTGATTTTATTTTGTGGATATATTGTATATAGGATGCTCTGGTTGTTAAAATGCATGTTATATGCACTAAAGGTATCAGTAACTTGGTGGTACAAGGAATCTGATTTAAAGTTAATGTTGCATTTGATGCAAATTCAGATCAATAATATGGAAGAGTACATAAAGCAAGAAAGGTAAGACCAATAAGAACCCCAAACTTCCCAATTGGCCAGCAGAAGATCCTGATTGGGATTTAAATTCATTTGTAGGACTCAGAGAATCCACCTATCGGGAATTTTTTCAGAAATAATTGCTCTACATAGTTTGAACATGTCTCTAGATGAGTTGAAATGGGTTGCTACTTATGTGTTTGAGAATGAAAGAGATAGAAAATCAGAGGAGAAAGATACTATAACTGATAACTTGACAAGAGAAATAAGAGACCTGAAAATGAAAGGAACTTTTGGAGAAGAAAAAGATAAGACTATAGCTGTATTAAAAACTTACAAACCATCTACAAGCAACAACTACCAGAATTACAGACAGAATAGGCCTATCCCATGTTGTTATCTTTGCGATAAGCTGGGTCACCTAGTCAGAGACTACTAGTTTAGGGGACAGTTTGCAAATAGGTACTACAGGAATTGAGGCAATGGATATAACAGAAATAATGAGTAGTGGCAGAACAATTATGGATCCCCTAATAATAATAATAGCAACAGGTTTACCCATAGTTGCCACTGTGTAATTGCATGTTGCCAGAGTACACAACAAGTTTCTGACCTGAAAAGAATGCAGGAGTATGTTAAGTCTGGAATCAGACCAAAATACTCCCAAATTGCTGGTGAAAATAGAGGAAAACTAGAAGCAACTAAGGGGACAAGTTCCTTATGAAGGTGACCAGGTAAGTAAAGTTAATGAATCAATTTATGGGGAAACAGAAAAGGAAAAAGTGGAAATGGAAATGGAAACAAATGAAAGTGGAGATGTGGAAATAGAAAATAATGGAACTTGTGTAGGGAATCTTGAACCCTTTAGTGAAACTATTAGTGCAAAGCAGTCTAATGAGAAATTGGAGAATGAGGGACAGGAACAAGAACTGAATTTCCCTGATCCAAGTATGCTAGCCCCAACTATACCAGTGCATTCTCCAGTTAATAGCACGGAACCCCATGTGACCCTAAAAGTGAGGGGGTCAGCTGTATGACTCTATTCTTCACACTGGGGCTGCAAAGTCAGTCTTATAGTAGACATCATCATGGGAGAGTCTATCCAGATTAGTCCTACATTGATGCCTGGGGAAAGGGTTCCATATTCCTTGGTTCATGTATATGTCTGTGTTTGGGAGTCTCTTGGGACAGACTTCCAAGTTGAAGGACTGGCTAGCTTCTATATATGGTACACCCCAAATCAGGACAGAAAGGGCCCTAAGGAAAGAAGAGGGAATGAGGAGGTGGGGGTAGGAAGGAATGAGAGGGAGGAGAAAGCCATTAGATAACCCCATGGCCCAATTGTATCCTTTGTTTTGTTACCAATTTGGCCTCAATTGGCTGTTTCCTGAGAATAGGAACTTGTCCTTGCAATCTTGAACTGAACCCCAAGAAGCCATAAATACAATTCAAGCCTCAATTGCAATGACTTTAGCCACACACCCTTTCTCTCTCTCTCTCTCTCTCTCTCTCTCTCTCTCTCTCTCTCTCTCTCTCTCTCTCTCTCTCTCTCTCATTCACTCTCTCTCTCTTGTTCACTCTCTCTCACTCCAACTAAAGCATTTAAATAACAGCAAAAATCCCCGCTTTTCCNCTCTCTCTCTCTCTCTCTCTCTCTCTCTCTCTCTCTCTCTCTCTCTCATTCACTCTCTCTCTCTTGTTCACTCTCTCTCACTCCAACTAAAGCATTTAAATAACAGCAAAAATCCCCGCTTTTCCACGATCTCACCCATTTCTTTCTCAGAAAGTTTACACAAAGAAACTTGGTTATGAGGCTTTCTTAATGGGAGTTCCATTCAATTCTACAATCATTTATGAGCACTCTGTCTCAGGAACTATATGCCAGGCACTGAGGATGCAGACAAAATGAACATGGTGCCTGTCCTCAAGGATCCCACATTTGACTAGAGTGCAAGATGGGGTGGGGGGTGGCTTCCCCTCAGACACTCCAGTGTCCTCATCTATTACTCCTACTACTCCTTGGTGGCTCCTCAGTATCCCTGCTTCACTACTTCTGGGGAAGGGGGCACCACCCCCAGAAAATTGCCAACAAAGGTAGGCTTTACATCAAAACGCCTTTCAAAAACCATTCTGACCTGAAAGGTCTGTGAAGCTTACTCCCTCATCTAGTTATCCAGTAAGGTGATCATTCAGAAGAGAATTTCCAACATATCCTTCCAATTCAATAGACATTTACTATGCCCATTCCTCCCTTTCCCCCACAAAAGCATTCACGTTTCAGTTATTGTTACTTCTCCCAAACTAATGACACCAGAGCTAAGGAGAAGGAAATAGGAGAAATCAAAGCAGTGGCAGCATTAAGAGCTGTGCAACCAATAGACCGTAGGAATAAGACCACCTATAGGAGCAATGGTAATAATAATAACAACAACAATAATAGATATTCACTACAAAGTCATATTTGTACTCTCAGAATGAGGGTTCAATTCTATGACCATTTATTAAGCACCTACTACATGCAAGGGCACTGGGCTAGGTGCTAGAGATACAAAGATGAAAACAAAACTGTCATTGCTCTCAAGGAGCTTCCAGGCTATTTCATTTCCTATTGTTCTGATTACTAATATTTTAAAGCAAACAGAAGCCCATGAGGGTGTGTAGGTTTTTTGTTTTTTTAACGTGATGCTCTCGTGGGAATAATTCAACGTGGACACATTAAACATCCCCTTCCTTCACAAACCTCAGAGAAACTGACAAGTGGTCTATAGACCCCATCTGACCACTGATATTGTCTACACTAGTGTCCTCTCTCCTCAAGGCTCCCAGAAGGAGGAAGAGGAGGCTGGCCCAGGGAACTTGGGCAGCACACATTTTACAACACTCTGCTTCCTTCTGAAGGTAAAGATGGAGCCCTTTGGTTGGCTCTGAGGAATGGTGATTCAGCCGAGGCCTCCTCAAATCCCCTGCCTGGCTCAGTCAGGGAGGCCCAGGGCCGTGTTCCGATCACCATGCATGCGGGATCCCTCCTTCCTTTTATCAAACTGTCTAGTGGATCACTTCCCACTATGCCTAGGAACAGACATATCCCTGTGATTGCGCACAGGAACAAACAAATATTCATTACAACTTTGTACCACCTTCTGAATTAATTCATTAGGAATAATGATGAAAATTGATAGCTTCGCAACAGCCCAATCCCGGGCCCTTTCCTTGAGATCATTTCTAGAGGGCTTGGAGTATATGAAAATAACACACCTCCTTGATTCACTTATGCTTTCTATCATGTGATCCTCAGAAAAACCTCGTAAGTAGTTCATTAGAGGAAAAAGAAAAACTATTATTTATTCTGCTTTAACAAACCCAGGGCACTAGAAGAATCAATTTAAACGAGGCAGAGACTGGATCATCTAATCAAGAAAAATACATATGGCTTTCCTCATGACAATCCTGTTAGGTGAGCAGTGCCAATATTGTTATCCCCATTTTACAGATGAAGAAATCGAGATTTGGGTTTAGGGTGAAGATAGTTTCCAAGGCCTCACATAGCTAGTAGGTTGTGGAGTGAGACCATGAATCAAGAGCTGTCACCCCTCCAAGTTGAGTGCTTTTTCCACCAAACCATGTCAAGGCAAGGTGGCTTCCTGGAGGCTTCCAGGAGATCAGCAGCAATTTGCCAGAGAGGACACGGGGCTGGGTCCCGGTCCAAACAAGGGCAGCGTCATGAAGGAGGCTGGCATGAATCACTGTCGTCATCATGGGATGGGTCTGGCAGGCGTAATTTCCTCCTGGGGTCCTACTGTGAGATCCAAAACCTAACCCAGGCAGGCAGCTTAACAGCCTGCCCTGTTGTTCCCCTGCTCCTGCTAGACTGCCTATTTCACTTGGGAGCTGCAGAGAGCAGAGCCTCCATCCACACACCAAGAGGGGACACCAGAAGCCCCTCCACCTGGGGGTGGCCAAATAGCGATCAAGCCTGATGGTTTTGGGTCCCATTCAGTCAATGGAGCCAAGCTGACGGCGTGTGTATGCAGGTAGGGAGTCCTCTCTCTAGGGCAATTGGAAGGCCAGGGCGGGCCAGTTATTAAGTGGCTCTCCAGCCCACAATCACCCAGCTTATCAGAGGGGAAGGGTGCAGACTCCAGCAGCAGCCTCAGTGGCATTGGTAATGACGATTGATTGGGCCACGAGGAACATTCCACAAGTCAATGGCAGAGCCCGTGGGAAGCAGAGAGGGTTTGGGAAAGAGGAATTGGGGATGGCACAAAGGTAGTGGTGGCATCGGGGAAGAGGGTCGAGTTTGGGGGCTAGAGAGGGCTGGGCTCCAGGGGTCTATGGGACCTGAGCGACACACATCCAACAACATCATGCCCCAGCGTTTTTAGCCAGAGTTTGGCAGACTTAGTAAAGTACTAGGATAAATCCAGATTTCTTCTACTTTACTCCTAGACCCTCCTGGACCCTCCAAGACTTAGCAAGGGGAGCCAGGGAGAGGGGTATAAATCCATCATCATTTCTGGCAAAGTAATCCAAGAACATGCTTTACTAATGATGGGTCAGTAGGGTCATTTTCATATACTCTGAATGGCATTGCTGGGATCCCCAAGAGGACAAGATGGGACAAAGCCCCCAGGCTCAAGAAGCTTCAAAGCCCTCCACACGTGGCTTCCCTTGACCCAGTGCCCACTGAGAAGCTATGCCACGCGTGGCAATGTACCAGGCACTCTGGGGAGGGGACAAAGATCACGACCCAAACGTACTCAAAATCAAACTGAAGATACAAAACAAACACGAGGAAAGAAATGACTAACAAGATGATACAAGACTCAAGGCCAAAGCTGGTCTAGGCCGCCGTGCTTAAAGGAAGCCTGAGGAAGGTGGTGTCCCTGTGGGCTAGCCGGAATGAGGACGAGGTGGGGACTGGACCAAAGTCTTTGAAGGCCGGGGTTCCGTTGGCACAGCATCCACTCCACGAAGGAAATCCCTTCTCCTCTCTTCCCCGCTCGCTCGCCAGCCTCTTTTTCATCTCCTAATGTCTTGCTATTGCTCAGTGCTCTCTTACTATGGAAGTTTTCCGTTTGTCTCATTTGATACAGCGATGGCTCAATGATTTCCAAGTTATTTCACGAGATGCCTTATGAGGTGGCCGAGCCAAACGTCACGGAGCTCGTGCCTGATACTCTTAAGGGAACATAACCCACCCCGGTCCATGCCTAAACATCTCCTTTAAGTGGGCAAATGAAAAAAACAAACCCCCTCCCACCCCGTCTTCCATCCCAGCTTCTCACGGATTGGAAGTAGCAAACCAAGCGGCTATTTCCACACTTGGGTGAGCATCGCTGCCCTCCCGAGAATCATCCAAAGCACAGAACCAGTGAGGAAGCAGACCCCCGGGGGACCCCCGGTGTAGCTCCTGGTCCCCGAGAACACTATTGGCTCCCACCCCCATGCTAGATCCTCACGGGGAGGATCAACGTCTGCGTGCTATTTAAGAAGGCCTTTAGATTTGGGATGTTTTTGATCAAAATTAAGCGTCTGAGCAAATCCAGCTTTGGGTGTCTGGAAGATTCACCAAAGTGAATTCGGTCCTGTTCTCATGTGGGAGTGGAAGTGTGGGAGGGTGGGTGGGAGGGTGTCATTTTAGGAGGGAGGCCCAGCGACTGTCTCTCCTGGTCTGGGAGCCTTCCGGGACTCGGCCCAATGGATCCGGGAGAAAGAATGGCACAAACAACCACAGTTCTTTTGGTCACAAGCCGCTGGACTCTGGAAGCACGAAGTCACCATTATTTAAGATCCAAGACCCAAGAAGTGAGGCCCAGAGGCTAAGCGAAAAAGGGGCTGGGGGGCCAGGAGGAAGGTGGTGCCACAAGGAGCCCCCCTAGTAGGCTGCAGCAGGCACTTGCTGCCTCTTGGGCCTGGGAGGCTCGCTTCCATTTCCAGGAACTGAAGAGTTCTCATTTCCCTCCAAAGAGCGAGGACCAAAACCGGCCCCCGAGCCCCCTAGGGAGAGGGGGTGACGCAGCCCCCTTTGGAGGCCCAAACTCGAGGCCATCCAGGAAAGGAGAGGTGGCTCGCCGGGGCCTCCTGGGGGCCCAGGGGGATCTTTGTAAGGCCCAGCTCCCGAGGGATCACAGCCCAGCTCCAGAGGTGTCCTGCAGGCCCCGCAGAGCCCCCCTGAGGCCCACGGCTGCCGCTTCTGTCAGGGCACTGGAAGCTGCTCAGGATCTGGCTTCAACCTATCTTTCCAGACGTCATAATACTCCGCCTCACACACTCTACATTTCAGTCACACTGGCTGCTCCCCGCTCCCTGCTTGGAGAGGTGGCCCAGCCTCCTCCCCGCTCTCCTCAGGCCTTGGCCCGGCTCTCTTCCAGGCCCGCCACGTGCTCCCGGCCTCCTCTTTGCCTCTTGGAATCTCCAGCTCCATTCAAGGCTCAACTCAAGTGCCAACTCTTACAGGAAGCCTGCCCAGATTCCTCCCGGTAGGACTTCCTTTGGGTCCGTTTTGCATTTCCACATGCAGTGTTGTGAGGAAGATTATTTAGTATTAGTTGCCTATAGTTTCTATGGACCTAGCAGGAAGGGCTGGAGGATTCCAAGATGGAATGAGGAGCAGGAAGTAGGGCTTGTGCTCTGGGAGAGACTCCATTAGTGGTTGGCCCAAACTGTGGTGAGCCCTGGGAGATCCCAGAGTAAAGGCCACCCTGCATCCAGACTCCCTGGGATCCGGAGTGGTGGAGGCTTCCAGCAAGCGGGCAAGACCTGCAGAGCTGCACCAAGTGGGACGTGGTTTGGGATCGGGGGCAGCAGCTCGAGCCCACTCTCTCTACCGGGGTACCTCGGACCACCTTGGCTTTTAGCTCTGTGACCACATCAGTCTCACTGACCACAGCCATGGCTACTGCAAGGGAAGGGCCGGCCCCGATGGAGACCAAAGCCGCCACGAAGGACATCAGCAGAGGAGCTGAGACTAAGCAAGTGTTCAGGTTATTGGAAATCAAACTAAGCAATCTGGAACGATACATACAGAATGGTGGTGTTTCTGGCCAACCTCTCGGTCCTCCTAATACTGCAATGGGATTACGGGCAAAAGTGTTACATCTAAGGCCGAGTTGGAACAGCAGGCCCAGAGGAAGGGTGAAACCTAGTCCTCTTTCCCCTTCGCGATCTTCCGCTCATGCGTGACGATGGCATTTCCATGTGAAGCAACATACGAGGTTTAGATCAGAGGATGTGGAGAATTTAAAGAAAAAGATCCCAAATTTCCACAATGATTCTGGGAAGTCTGTTAAGATTTTTGAGGCATTTGTAAAAGCCCATGACCCAGACTCTGAAGATTGCTGGTAATCTTCCTCGGGCACCCTCCCTGCTACCCGCTGGAAGGGAAGCTCTCCGGGCCAGGGGCCGTCCTTTTGTGTCTTTTTAATCCCCAGGACATAGCACAGTACCTGGCACATAGCCAGCGCTTAATAAATGCTTGTCAAAATGAATCATCATCAGGACAGGAGGGGTCAGAGGCAGAGGTCAGCATCTGAAAAAGAAGGTCACTGCCAGGACCGGGCGCAGCGTCACAGAGGCCCGAGCCCGCGCCGCCATCTTGGAGAAGCGCCCTCGCCAGGTCCGCTGAAGACGAGACCCAAAGCCCAATGTCCCCCCCAAAGAGCCCCAGGGGGAGGCACGCGGAGGCCTCCCAAGGTGCCGCCCTACAAGCTCGTCTGGGGGCTCCCCAGGGGCCGGTTAGGAAGGAGGAGGAAGGGCACCCAGCTACCCCCGAGGAGCCCGAGAAGCCCGGCTCAGAGCTGGCTTCTGCAAAGGGGCACCCTCAAACGGCAGAGGCCTGGCTCCCCCTCACCAGGGCCTCCCCGAGGCCGGAGCAGAAGCAGGGTCACTACCAGGATCAAGAACAGAGTCCGAGGGGGCCCCTTCAGGATCCCCAGGCACCGGCCCGGAGGCGCCCCTCATCCCAAGCCCATCCCCCCGTGGGGGCAAAGCCACATGCTTGGTCATCTGCCTCTCACGGCCGCCCACCCGCCGCCCAGCCTGCCAGGAGAAGACTCATTCGTCACATGCCAGGAGGCAGAGTGTAAAGCTTCTGTCTGCTCAGAAAGAAGCCTGGGGCGGCGGGGGCTTTCTGAAAGGGGAGGGGGCAGCGGAAAGAGCGCTGGATTTGGAGTCAGAGGGCCCGGCTTCGAGTCCTGACTCTGCCTTTTACTACCTGTGTGATCCTAGACAAGTCACTTGGCCTCCTGGGAGGCCTCAGCTTCCCCATCTGTACAAAGAAGCGATTATACCAGAAGAGCTCGTGGGACGCCTCCCACTCTGACTTCGGTGGCCCTATGAGGACGAGGATTGACAGAATGGGGGAGTCCCCGTTTTGCATGGTGCCAAAAGCCCTTTAAGCCAGAGGGAACGGAACTCCCCCAAGAGGGGACATAAAGGAAGCGGCCTTGGGGGGGGGGGGAGCGGCCCTTCCAGCCTCTCGGCGGGGTGGAGGGTTTTCTTCTTTCCGCCTGCTGCCTCATCCCTCTCATGAAACAAGGACCCGTCAGGGAAGGAGAGGACCCATCCCCGACAGAGTCTATATTTTCCAACTTTACTTGAAAAAAAAAGCTATTCCTTTCTACTTGATCATTCCACCAAGGCTTAAAAAGGTACCAAACCTCTGGAGATTTGTTTTATACTCTCTTGTTAGACCTCAAAATATCCCATGACAAGCAAGAAAACGGAGACTCAAGAAGACTTATTTGAAGGTAAAGAGAAAATGAGCGACAAAGTTGGTTTGATTCTATAGCTAAGAAGGACCTAATCCAAAATGGAACCTCAGCCTCCCATTTCTGCACCCTTTTCTCCTCCCTCCTTGGCCCTCCCCCCCCGAGACAAGACCCCCATGAAGAAAGCACCATGGATGGGGTTTGTGGCAGCCACCAGTACGTGGAAACTACGTTGGGCCCCGGTGGGCACCTGAAGTTATCATGAAGTTATCATATATAATAATATAATGAAGTTATAATGAATCCACAGACCGAGCTAACCTGGCCTGTAAGGGAGGGCTGGAAAACCCACCGCCTGCGGGGGTGGAGCAACAAAAAGAAAGCTAATACTGAATTCCTGCCCCCACGAAAGAGGAAAATGTAGGGGATAGTTGTCAAGTATGACCTGAATTCAGATCTGGTGGCCAGAGATGGCCCTATCAAAAAACAATGTGGCAGGAGGTACAGCTGTTCTTCAGCAGCCTAGCCTCTCCTTCTGTCTTCTGCTTCCTCACCCTTTCATTGGCACCCCATCCTGCGCACCCAGCCAGTCCCCTTTCCCCCAAACCCAGCCCAAAGGGCAGTGGAAAGAGTGTTTGATTTGGAGTCAGATGATTTGGGTTCCAATCCTGACTCACCCACTTACTACCTGTGTGCCCTTGGGCAAGGCATTTCAACCACTCAGGGTCTAGTTCCTTTTGGGCAGAAAACTGGACGAAACCACCTGGAAATGGCTCCAAGTAAAACTTGCTCAGAGGGCATCCGCCTGAAAAGGAAATGTTATACTTCTCGGGGCATTTGCTATTTCCACAGGCCGGAGAATCGGAAGCCAAAGGGAGCAATTCTAAGTGGGGGCTTCAAGGAAATGGGTGAAAGAGATCAGGGAGGTAGCTGGGGCTCCAGGGGCGTCTTTGGTGCCGAGATGGAACATCCAACCCATCGGTCTACACACGGCCCCCTCAGAACGGCTTTCGTCTCTCCTCGTCTCCGGTTTTGCTAGCACGAGCGGGCTCCGGGGTTCTCTCGCAGGCGATCCCCGGGCCCAGCCTGGACCATGAGGCTCTCCGATAAAATCCTCCTCCAGCAGAGAAGCCTTCTAGCCAGCCGTGTAGATAAGCCACTGCGGTCTCTGTTCAGGGCTTAGTATATGCAAGTCATCAGGCTAGGTGCTGGGGATACAAAAACAACCAACAGTCCCTGCCAGATAACCGCTGCTCCCACTCGCTCCCCATGAAGCGGGACCCTGGAGACCAAGGGAACCCTCGCGGGATCCAGAGAGAATCGAGGATTCCTGAACCCCGAACCCTGGCGCGGGGCGAGGATTGGTTAGCCGCTCCCACCCCACGCTTGGACCCCAGACAGAGGTCCAGGATGACCTGAGAAAAGTCTTGCCTCCCCCCGAACTTGGCTTTCCCATTCTAAGGAATGGGCTAGCTGCCAATGGCTAGTAGAGGACCAAGCACATTCAAGTAGGCAGGCAAAGGAAAGAGGTTAAAGATAATCATCTCTCTCCCAGGCCAGTGGAAAAGAAATCCTATTCTTTCTCGAGTAAGGGTCTTTTCAGAAAAACTAGTAAGAATGTTTTTGGTCCAGTCATGGGATTTCATCAGTGAGGGGAACTCCCAGTGGGAAAACACACTCCACCAATGCAGATTGGCAATACATCTGTAATTTGTAATCTTAGAGAGTTACTCCAGGACCTTGACAGGTTAAGTGACTCGTCCACGGTTACACAGCTAGTATGTATCAGATGTGGGACCTGGGCCCAAGCCTTCCTGATTGCAACACCCAACCACCTCCGATCCACTGTATGAAAGACGCTTACAACTAATCGCCACTAGGGTAGACGCGTGGAGCCAAGAAACACCCGGAAGACTGGAGCTGGTCTCCTTGGGCGACTGCTGCTTTTCTAGCTGTCCTCTCAAAGGACCAGCACCCCCAGAATCCCAGAATCTCAGAGCTAGAAGGAAAGTCAGAGGCCATCCAGTCCAGCCCACTGGTCACAGTCTCCCTCCCACGGGGTCTTCTCCAACCCCTGATGGTAGTCCTCCAGGGAAGGGCACCCCACAACTTCCCATTTCCTTCAGGGGAGAGTTCCAGCCACAGTCTGGCCAGGGCAGAAGAAGACAACATCTTCCATCATTTCCAACTACCTCTTCATCTTAAGACTAACTCTGAAATCTTGTGCTCGGACTCAACAGCCAAGCATTCTCTCCTTGCCCCAAGACCTTCCTTTATATTCCTAAAGAACATTCATATAGCACATCAGGGTTTACTAAGGACTTCTGGGAACCTTATCAGCTTTGATCCTTCCTGCTGGAGGGTGAGGAAGATGCTCTGGATAGGATTCTTTTCATTTCACTGATAGGAAGGCCTGCTCAGAGGAGTTCCAGGAGTTCCTCCTAAGCCTCCGAGGTTGAAAAGGAACCCAAGTTCCTCTAGAATCTAGACCATTCTTTGCTCTGGGAGGGAGTAAGGGGCTAAGCTTTTTTTCCCCATTTCTTTGACCTGAGCCCTGGTTTTGCTCCCTGTCAGCCTCCCATCTCCCCATCTCAGCCATCTCTCTCCATGTGTGAGGCCCGTCTCTCTCTACGCCCCCATCCCAACCTCCTAATACCAACTGCCACGGAATGTCCCCCTCCCTCAGGAGGGGGCTACCTTTAACCCCTCCCTTCCCTCTGCCCTTCACAAAGGAGAAGGAAAATGCAAGCTTAGCCATTTGCTACATCAGTAGGAAAACTTCCAATTCACCATTTAAAAGATACAGAAAAGACTCAAAGTAACCCAAGATATTTTTTTCATGGTAGCTCACTGTAGCTTAAGGAAAACTTATGCTTTGGGCTAGATAACAGTTAGCAGGAAAACACTGTGGTGCAAGTGAAGCAGAATAAAGCACTGGGACTCAGTTTCCTCATCTGAAAATCTGGCCCTCATCACTTCTCCTTTACCTGCTGCTGAGGATAAATTAAAAGATACTAGATATGAATGGGCTTTGCAAAATTCAGATCTTAAAGAGGGAAATGGACATAAGAGAAGTTTGTTTTGTTTTTGTTAGAGGACTTGAGTTTGAATCCTACCTCTCTGCTCCTTACCAGTGGGGTGGCTGGCCAAATCAGTAAAGCTCTTTGTTTTCCTATTCCTAAAAATACAGGAGAGGGACAGCTAAGTGGATTTAATGAGCTAAACCTAGAGATGGGTCCTAGGTTCAAATTTGGCCTCAGACTCTTCCTAATTGTGTGGCCCTGAACAAGTCACTTAACTCCCATTGTCTAGCCCTTACCACTCTTCTGCCTTGGAACCAATGCACAGTACTGATTCTAAAATAGAAGGTAAAAGGTTTAAAAAAAAAAAAAAACCCAAACCACAGGATTGGGAGGATCTCTTAGATCCCTTCCACTTCAAAATTGAAAGATCCCAAGAGTAAAGCTATATTCTCATTCATTGTGCCTTTTTCAAGATCCAACTCAACTTCACAAAGCCAGTCCCTTCAGATCTGAGATGGTCTTTTAGTTTGTTAGGATGACAAGAGAAACGAGAAAGGACCATCCCTGCCGCTTTCTCATTTTACAGATGGAAGATAATTGTCTTTCTGCATTTTATTAACTAACCTCCACTATCCCTTGACTTGTTAGCAAGTCTTTGCCATAGCTTTGAAAAATGTAATCTTCCATTAAGCTTTATCATTTGGAATTGATTATGGCACATGGAATAGATTGATCATTGATCCAAGCAAAGGTTGTATTATTTCAATAAAAATCAGTTTCTTTTGGAATGTTTTTAGTTTTATACATTTAAAAACATAATTCTGAGAAAGGGTCCAGAGGCACTACCAGACTGCAGGCCAAGGGGGTCCAGGACACAAGAAAGGCTAAGACTCGTTCCACAAGAAGAACCCAGGAGCACCCAGTAACAGCGATACTGTGCGGCGATTGACCGTGAAAGACTTCAGCTCCGCACAACTCTGAAAGACTTATGATGGTAGAGTGCTAGCCACCTCCCGAGAAAGAACTCTTGAAGCCTGAATGCAGATCAAAGCATACTATTTTTCACATTAGCTTATTTGCATTTTTATTTGGGGGGTGTGGGTTTTCTATGAGTATTCTCTTACAAGTATGACCAATAAGGAAGCCTATTTCGCATGACAATACATGTATAACCCAGATCAAACTGTTTACAGCTCCGAGAGAGGGCAAGGGAGGAAGGGAAAGACACAATTTGCATTTTATCATTTCAGAAAACAGATGTTGAAAATGATTATTGCATGTACTTGGGGAAAAGAAAATCTCTTTGAAAATTTAACAATTAAAGAGGAAAATGGACATAAGAGAAGTTTGTTTTGTGAGAGGACTTGAGTTTGAATCCTAGCCTATAAAACTCCCAGGAGTAAATATTTTTTTTTAAATTAAATTAAGAAAAAGATGACCCGTTCTAAAGGCATTTGCCACTGAATTGATTTTCCATTGAAATGAACAAGCAATTCTTGTCAAATAAATAACCTCTCTTGGTAATGTATATTCTTGGGTTTGTCAGCCTTTAGCCTCAGATTCTAGATCAATTTCTAAATTTTTACCCAGGATTGAAAACGTTTAGATGATCAGTGTTGTATAAGTGGAGATCTGATAATGCAGGCCAGCCTTCTTTCACTCTTTTTGGGATTTCCCTTCAAATTCTTGATTTATTTCTTCATCTTCAGTTTGTTTCATCATTTGGTCAAACTCTTTAAACAATCCCCTAGGCCATTTGATTCATATAGCACAACACTGGATAATTTAGGCAGTACTATTGGTTTTGCTAGATATCTGCGATCCAGTCATGAATATTAAAATATGGAAGTCTTCATTTCTGTAAAAAACTGGTTTGGTGTTGGGAGCAAGATGATGTGATTGTAGAGATGTCCAACACCCAGCAGCACGTGAAGCCCGTAGCTCTTGAGAATGGACCGAAACAGATTAAAATGTAACTGGAAATTAATAAAATAAAATATAGACAACTGTTTTAAAATGAAGTTAATCTGCAGCCTACTTAGGTGGAGATTAGTGGCCCTTACTTCTATTTGAGTTTGACAGCACTGAGATAGGAGAATGTCAGACTTGGAAGCCAGAAGATTTGAGTTTGAATCTAGCCTCGGACACTTAGCTATGTATCCTGGGCAAGCCACTGTCTGTCAACCTCGGTTTCCTCATCTGAAAAATGGGGATGAGAAAATATAAAGTGCATTGAAAACCTTTAAGCACTACAACAATGCTATTTTTAAAATTATCTAATGTGCATGTCTTAGTCTTTTAATTTCCAACAATTTTATGCATCTTATACGTTAGGAAAATGTTTCTCTTTTATCTTTTCCTCCTGGTACTTAGGTATATAAAGAAATCTGAGAGACATTCGTGGATTTTGTCTCCCGCTATGCTACTAAAGGGATAAAATACTGCAATTCATTTCTGTAGCAATTCCCCAGTAAAGTTTCCTCAACAAACCATCATATATCCCTTATACAAACACATAATTATGTTCATTTTCTTTACCTCCTCTTCTTATTAAAGACAGAACATCCACTAATAGAGGAGAGAGGGCTCATCCATGCTTCGCTATTAACTGATTTGGGTGTTTTCTCCACTACAATAACGCAGTCCTAGCTTTTGGCTTTACATAAATGCTCTGGATCAAATTCGGGGAAGTCTGCCTCTTCCAAACTTTTAACAAATAAATGCATACCGTTTCTGCTTAATATAAGTGGATATATTCCTGGCAGACCTCTATGTAAAGTGACTGTTGCATAATGCAAATTTACCCTCCTCCACCCACTTCTCTTAGTCTATGTCACAAAGGCATACATGAAATAACTAGTTAAGCCATAAAATATAACATGCCGACATATTAAATGTCATGCTATGGTAAGAAACAGAATCAAAAGGAAAGTTAAAAATGAAAAAAGTATTCCCAGTGCTGGGCAGTAAAGGGCACAGTATGTTGCCCCTTTCCCACCCACTGCGCCATCTTTAGTCCAAGTGGATGGCTCTGCAATTTTTTTTTAATTTATCAAGGGGTTTGGACAGAGTTTCTCTTTGAGTCCCGATATATCTGACCATAACAACCGATGTTATCTTCTACTAGTCTTTGAACTATTAAAAACTTTGAACTTTTAAAAAATCTTCAAGTGTTTGGATCTCTCTTATCAATACATTTGCCTACGTTTGAATGCAGTGTGAAAAACCTTGAAATTTGCATTCCAGTACTCCCTGGTCCACAGGTTGTTATAATGAAGCAGTTAGTGAAAGGCAGCCCATTTTTCATTTTTTGTTTAAATCTTCCTGATGGGGAAGATGATTTGGGACATTATCCAAAATAAATAGAATCCTGGGAGGAATTCCATTGTCATTACAAAACTTACAGACTCAAGAAATAAAAGAGTGTATAAACCATTGTTTGAAGATGTTACGAGTCATTCATGCCTAGAAATTATGGGAATGATGCACAGGGAGAGTCACTTTGCTGGTTCCTTCTAAGGCTCTGGGATCTTCTGAATGGTGCTCAAGAACGGGCTTTAACTGGCAATCCCAGATGCATTCCTTCCAAGCAGAAGAGTAGCTCTTTCTGAAGCTTGATCCCCGTCACGCTTTCCCCTCCATAAAGATATAGTTTCAAGAAGGCCTTCTCTGATCAAATAGACTGGTTACATCTACATTAAAGATTTGCTCCAGCAAGTAGGGATTTTCATCTATTTTTGGCAAGAACTCTGGGAACTTCTTTGCTGCTTTAGTATCTGCACTAGGAGCCTCTCCTTGACACTTGCACAAAACTGTGCCACCCAAAAAATGCTTATGGTAAATACTTGTGTTCCTTTAGAGTACTTTACCTTGAAATCTTCAGAGAGGCATTTGAACCTTGGCTAGAATTGCCGCCAAGCTTAAAGGAATATTCTTCTGAGCTTGGCCTTCTAGCTCCATAGTTAACCTTTTCTGTATCTCTAGAATATCCCCTTCTCTTCATTTAGACAGTACAGTGACTTCAAGGAAGCACTCACTGCCTTCTGC
Organism: Gracilinanus agilis; assembly: GCF_016433145.1. Classification (NCBI taxonomy): domain Eukaryota; kingdom Metazoa; phylum Chordata; class Mammalia; order Didelphimorphia; family Didelphidae; genus Gracilinanus; species Gracilinanus agilis. The sequence goes on from NW_025345142.1 coordinate 21,101, forward strand.
ATGTCCTTTATCCAGGCAGCATCTCTCATTATGGCATTCACAGCTGACAAAGGATGAAGTTCATGTGCAATTGGCAACAATTTCTGTTCTCCTTTACATTTTCTAATTATTTTCATTTTCTTCTCCAAGTCTACTGGGTTTCCACTTGTGAAATGGTTCACTTATTCCCCTCACAAGCACATTTTGCCACCGGCCATGGTGAAAATATACGGCTCACTTGTGAACACAGACAGAAGCACAGTATTACTCACTGTCTCTGCTGCCCACATCAGTAGATCATCTGATGATAGAGCAGTGTTTTCCATAAAGAATCTCCATAATTGGTTTTGGGTTGTTTTTTTTTTTTTTTTTTTTGGAATGTGAATTTCAGAATTATTTACAAAGTCAAATTTGCATAATGCAAATTAATGTAAAGCATTAACTCTATATTGTCAATGGTCTTTTCTGCATCAATATAATCATATGGTCTTAATCTTGTGGTTATGTTAATTATTTCCCTGATATTGTCATACTTTAAACCCATATTAGTCCAAATTGAGTTTTTTTCTGGCTACATGGTTGCAATTTCTTTCCCAGAACTTAAAATTTTCATCAATATTTTGAAGTGATATTGGTCTATGGTTATTTTTTTTGGCTGACTTATCCTTCCCAATTTTGGATGTCTATATCAAAAAACAAGTTTGGTGCAATGTCTTCTTTTATGTTTGAAGGACATTTATGTAGCAAAGGGATGGTGATTTTGAATTTTATAGCATTTACTTGTAAGTGTGTCTGGTACAAGAAGTAGAGGCGATTCATTTTGTTTTCCTTCAAGAAGCATTTTCCAATTGGTTATTTTCTCTTTCTGAAATTAGAACGTTGAGAACCTCCCTTTTTCAGTTATTCTGGGTTATTTTATACTTTTGAGCTTTTCAAGTATAAGAATTTACTTGTCAATTTTCTTTAAAATCTCTATCTTCATGGCATATAGTTTCTGTGAATGTCAATTCACTATGTTCAATTTTTTAAAATTTGGAAATGTACTTTTCCTTTCTTTTTATCAATATAATCAAATTTATTAGCCCTCAGAAAAATAGCTCATTTCAAGACACGTCAGTCCAATAGACATTCGTTTTCCATTCATTTAATATGTAATTTCTTTTGTGATTTTTGAGATTATACATTAATTTTCAAAATTCTAATCATATATTCAATTCATTAACTTGGTCTTTTTCTATTTGATTAATATAAGTTTTCAAAATATAAATTTTCCCTTAGATGTACTCCAAACACTTGGGTGTATTGGTAAGCTGTTATTCTCCTTCATGAAAATATTTAATTTTTAAAGGTACCGTTTGAGGTTGTGATACATTGATATTCCCACTAAGTTAGCACCAGAAGTCAATGAACAGTAGTTATTGGGGTTTTTCCCTCCTGATATCCCATGCGGATCTATATTTTATAACCTGTTTATCCTTCTATTAGATTGCCAACCTTAGGAAAAAGTTCTCCACAATGACTGCTTTATTAGAAGGGTATTTTCACATTTTAGTTACTCTTTTAAGTATTTAGACATTGTGACATTGAGTGGATGTGTTTTGAAGAATGATGTGGATAGGGGTCCCATAGAGTTGAGTAAACATTTCACTCTGAAGATATTTTATCATCTGAAAGCAATGCTTCCACGACATTTGAAGAGAATAAACAGACTTGGCAAATGGGCCAATCCTTGTTTCTCTCCTGCTCTCTCCAAATCTCTAGAGATAAAGAAATCAAATGCATTCTAAAATCGAAGGCAACCAACTGGTCACACACCAAATCTTAGAGTCAGTTAAGGAAGACACTGGAGCCCTCCCAAAGCTAGGAATAAAAAAAAAGCAAACATCTGCCAGGAAGCTCTGCCCTCTCAGGCTTCCCCTCTCCCTCCTTCCCCCCCACCTCCATGCCTGCAGCAAAGAAAAAAGGGCATGCCAGGCACCTGGCTCTT
>NW_025345143.1:0-4770 GCF_016433145.1 Gracilinanus agilis
CTCTCTCTCTCTCTCTCTCTCTCTCCCTCCCTCCTCTCTTTATCTATCTCTCTCTCTCTCTGTCTCTCCCTATCTATCTCTCTCTGTCTCTCTCTGTCTCTCCAGTCTTTTCAGAACATTCATTCAATTACATAAAAGACAGCTTTCCTGATGCACCAGACCCTCCAGAATTCAGTGTCCTCTCAGTATTTCAGAACTCTTTAAAAATAAAGCTCTTAGCTAATTCTTCAAATTCTATTAGGTTTCAATATTTACTATTTATGTGACCTTGAATAAATATCTTAAATCTCCCTTGCCTCAGTTTCCTTACTTATAAAATAGGAATAATCATATTTACATTACCTAATTCACGGGATTATAGTAAAGCAATACGTAAATAATTATTATTGTTATTAGTTCTTCCTACCATTATAACTGAACTGAAAATAAATATTTGAGATGGAGGATGATGGCTAAATAGAATAGAAAAATAGATTTATTGGGAAAATGTTTTATAACAGAAAGAGGGCTGTCCTCGAGGCCATAAAAATCTGAATCCAAGTCCTGCATACTGTGCAAATACTAGCTATGACCTTCCTAAAGCTTTCCTGTCCTTTTCAACTCCCTATTCAATTAAGTGGTCACCACTGCCAGGATCAAGTATGAAACCCTCTGTTTGGCATTCAAAGCCCCTCACAAATATCCCCTTCCAATCTTTTGACAACTTACTATCACCTATATACTCTGAATTCCAGTGACATTATTGCTCAAATAAGACCCTCCATCTACTGACTCAGGACATTTTCATTGGCTGCCCTCAGGCCCACAGTTCTCCAATTCTCTCATCTCCACCTCCTGATTTCTCTGGCTTCCAAGTTCACTTTCTACAAGAAGCCTTTCCTGATCCCTCTTAATGCTAGTTGCACTGTCCTCTTGTTGATTATTTCTAATTGACCTCACTATATAGCTTGTTAGTAGATAATTATTTTCATGTCGTCTCCCCCATTAGACCACGAACTTGACTGTTAAAGACTCTTTTGCTTTCTGTTGTTTTCCCAGTAATTAGCATAGTGGCTGACACATGGTCAGCCAGGTTCCTGCCTACTTAATAAATGTTCGTTGACTGACTATATGACTATGAGTAAGTTACTTAAACTCAGTGCCCCAAATAATTTCCTAAAACCAATTGCTGATATGAAGAGGTGGGAGGAATTTCTAGGCCAGGAGTTCCTCCACACTGTGGAAATAGGATAATAATTAAAGCTCAAGGGAATTGTCAACTAGTCCTCCTGTCTCATTATTCAGTAAGAGATTATTTGCTTTGGTCATTATCACATAGGTAGAGTCAGTGGCTGAACTGATATCATAGCCTGGGCCAAAAAAATGGAGACATATTTATGCTTGCAAAGATCCTTAAAGGTAGCCTTATCCAAATCCCTCACTTTATAGATGAAGAGAAGGAGTCACGCAATTCAAGTGTTTGTCAATCTCCTTCTTCTGTATTCATATACTACCAAATGATCTATTTAGACCCATGTCAGAGAACCTATGGCACAAGTGCCAGAGCATGCAGGAGGGTGCAGCTCCCTTCCCTCTCTCCATGCACCCCTGAGGATATTTCTCACGTCACTGGCCCCTCTGCCCAAAAGCTCAGTGGGAGTACTTCCTCCCTCCCCTCTCTGGGGTAAGGTGGGGGACTCATTTCATGTGATGTGAGGGTTGCAGTTTGGGCACTTGGTCTCCAAAAGGTTCTCCAGCACTGTTTTAGACTCCATATTTGCTCTTCTCCCTAGGTCCTGGAGCATCTGACTTTCTTCTCTCCCAAGGCTAGGTTGATGATGGAGTGATCTGGCATAATGCATGGAACATGTGTGGGGATCAGCTTTTAGGGATCATCCCACCAGCCATGTATGAACTTAAACTTTACTCTGTAGTGGGACCCCTTGCAAAAGAAAATGAGCATCCAGGAGATTCTCATCGGTCCCTCCTGTGAGCTTTCACTATCTACCATGATTGAAGGAGAAAATAAATTGCCTCAAAGAAGAATGGCTACCGAATAAAAGCCACCCATACAGTAAACTGATAAGGGAAGGATAACTTCCATTCTTACTCTTTTCTTTTCAGGTTCAGACAATTTTTCCTTGGATTTCCCATTACCTGTAGTGTCTATTATGGTTTCTGATATTCAGAGATAACAACAAGCTCACGAGCTGGTCTATGTGGCTCTAAGACTGAATCTCAAAGCCCCAGTTCCCATTTTTTGCCTGATGTTCCTTTTCCTGAGCACAGAGAAACCAAATCATAATCATGGAGACTGAACTTTTGGAACCCAGGAGCTGCCTCAGGAACTGGGATGCTAGAAGATTCCTTAGATGGTCCTGAACAATGACTGAAGTATTCTGTAACTATTTCAATGCTTCTCAGAGCAGAACATTTCAAACAATTGTCAGATGTGATAAATGTGATAAAAAAATGGCTATTATTTTATAATATCTCCATTGCAAATGGAGAAAATGGAGTATAACATTTCAAACTGGATGTCACAGAGACATCTCAAATGTAAATACCTTTAAAATTGAAATTATCATCCTTTCCCTTGAACCCTTCCCTTCTTCCAAACTTCAGTATTTCTAAGATACTACCAACCTTTCAGTTTCCTAGGTTTGTAACATTGGCACTATTCTAAATCCCTTATTTTTCTTCACCCTCATATCTAATATATGGCCAAATCATTCCATTTCCTTGTCCATCATATCTCTCTCATCTGAGCCTTTCTCATCATTCACACAGCTACCCTCTGAGTCCAGGACTTCATCACCCATTGTTTAATTATTGCAACAAACTTCTAATTGTTCTCCCTATCTTGACTCTCGTCATTCCAGTACATCCTACACCCTGCTGCCACTGTGCTTTCCTAAAGCACAGATCAAATTATTCTTCCACTCAACCAACTCCAATTACTTCCTATTATCTATAGGATAAAATATAAATTCCTCTTTTAAAGCCCTACACAACCTAGCTCCAACCTTTTTTTAAAGCCTAAATCAACATCACTTCCCCTCCTGTACTTCGTAATCACCAAACTGACCTTCTCTCAGTTCCTCAAAAAGGACTCCTCCCACTTTACCTCTGCCTCATAGTTCCTCCCTTCCTTCAAAAAGCAGATCTGGCACGATTATCTGCATGAAGCTTTTCCTGATATCTCTCAAAAGGTAGTCTCCCCTCCCAAGTCAAACTACCTCATATTTAATGACTTTGTTATGTATATTTTTATTCATTCACTTTTTATTCCTATTATACATACTTATATATGTCCTCATCTCTCTCGTTAGAAACATAAATTTGCCTTCCTTCTTTGTACTTGACTTTAGCAACTAACAGTGCCTGGCACATAATAAATATTTGTTCAGGCACTCATTGATTAAATAGGCAAAAAGCACATCTGTCAGAATGCTTTTCCATCCTTAGATGGACATTGGGTCATAATCCACCATCATTCTCCTAGGAAGGGAAAGTTTCATTCTAGTAAGAATTAATCCTGGTTCCCAAAGGAAACTGGCAAACCTTGGCCAAGGCTGATCAAGCTTTTCCATTGGTAGTGGTCTCCTTTAGTAAAATGTTTGTTTAGCAACAAAGGTAGTATAAAGCCTTGTCACCTATACTTTCCTAAAATGTATCAAGCCATCCCAAGTTCCCCTTCCTCAAAGGGGATTTTCATCCCCTCAGCCTTCTGCAAATGGAATCACAGTGGGGAACTTCATAAATCATCACTTATTCCAAGTTTATGCTGTGGTAGATAATCTCCCTCTACCCTAACTAAACAACAATCCAGAAAGTTTGCTGGCCCTTGCTGAAGAAGAAATATTTTTATAACAACAACAACAACAACAACAACAAAATGCATAGGAGAACTACTTGAGGCAGCGAAGTAGCACAACAACTATAAGCTTCAGATTGAGTCAAGAAGACCTGAGTCTGAATCCTATCTCAGTCACTTGATTTGGGATCAAATAATCTAACTTCTCCATCCCAATTTTCTTATCTGTAAAATGGGGATAATAAGACATCTTGTCATGCGGATCAACTGATAAAATGGAAATTATGTGGTAAATCTTACAGCACTCTACAAATTGCTTACAATAGTATTGCTTTGGATAAAATCTTGGACATAAAATCAGATTCAAATATTGACTTGGATTACTGTGAAAGTCTGTAATGTACTTTGTAGGCATTAAAGTGATATAAGCATCCATTTTGGGGTTTTTTTGTTATATTTTTGTTAACAGCAATAATATTTTTGGTGTTTCCATTGGTTCAAAGAGTATACAAGGGCTTCTCTTTGCTTGGGGAGACCTTTTGATACTTTCTTGCATTTTTATGAAGACACTATTGGGTAAAAGATGCACTCTGGTAAAAAGTAATAAGTATCCTTGCTTTTCTGGAAGATTTAAGTCCCGACTCTGAGAAGAAAGAGGGAAAGAAACCCAAAAACTTGGGTCTTCCAAAATAGAAGACAAGTATATATTGCTGACTGCAATAGAAATATATCTGGGTGTTTGGGATTAGCTCTATTTTTTCATTTTGTTTTTTTAAAGCTTTCCAGTAAAAAGTAATAGGCAGGATCCTTCAATTCCATAAATTGGTTCTCTTTTCTGTCTTCCTAGAAGATGAATAAGGAAGGATTCTCAAAGTAAAAGCTGGTTCATTTCAAAGGATTTTTCAAGTACAAGTACAAGTTTATATGCTCTCTCTCTCTCTCTCTCTCTCTCTCTCTCTCTCTTTCTCTCTCTC
>NW_025345144.1:0-3608 GCF_016433145.1 Gracilinanus agilis
GATCAGTGAAATAGACTTGGGGTAAATGACATCAGCAAGACAGTGTATGATAAACCCAAAGAGCCCAACTTTTGGGACATGAATCCACTATTTGACAAAAACTGCTGGGAAATTTGGAAAACAATATGGGAGAGATTAGGTCTAGATCAACATCTCACACCCTACACCAAGATAAATTCAGAATGGGTGAATGACTTGAATATAAAGAGGGAAACTATAAACATGTTAAGTGAACACAGAATAGTATACTTGTCAGATCTATGGGAAAGGAAAGATTTTAAAACCAAGCAAGAGTTAGAGAAAATTACAAAATGTAAATTAAATGGTTTTGATTATATTAAACTAAAAAGCTTTTGTACAAACAAAAGCAATGTAGTCAAAATCAGGAGGGAAACAACAAATTGGGAAAAAATCTTTATAATGAAAAACTCTGACAGGGGTCTAATTACTCAAATATACAAGGAGTTAAAGCAATTGTATAAAAAATCAAGCCATTCCCCAATTGATAAATGGGCAAGAGACATGAATAGGCAATTTTCAGGTAAAGAAATCAAAAGTATCAATAAGTACATGAGAAAGTGTTCCAAATCTCTAATAATTAGAGAAATGCAAATCAAAACAACTCTGAGGTATCACCTCACACCTAGCAGATTGGCTAAAATGATAGAAGGTGAGAGTAATGAATGCTGGAGGGGATGTGGCCAAATTGGGACATTAATGCATTGCTGGTGGAGCTGTGAACTGATCAACCATTCTGGCTGGCAATTTGGAATCATGCTCAAAGGGCTATAAAAGAATGCCTGTCCTTTGATCCAGCCATACCATTGCTGGGTTTGTACCCCAAAGAGATCATATATAAACAGACTTGTACGAAAATATTTATAGCTGCGCTTTTGTGGTGGCAACAAACTGGAAAAGGAGGGTATGTCCTTCAATTGGGGAATGGCTGAACAAATTGTGGTATATGCGGGTGATGGAATACTATTGTGCTAAAAGGAATAATAAACTGGAGGAGTTCCAGGCAAACTGGAGAGACCTCCGGGAACTGATGCAGAGCGAAAGGAGCAGAGCCAGAAGAACATTGTACACAGAGACTGACATACTGTGGTAAAATCGAATGTAATGGGCTTCTGTACCAGCAACAATGTAATGACCCAGGACAGCTCTGAGGGATTTATGGTAAAGAACGCTACCTACATTCAGAGGAAGAACTGCAGGAGAGGAAACATATAAGAAAAGCAACTGCTTGAACGCATGGGTCGGGGTGGACATGATTGGGGATGTGGACTCGAAACTACCACACCAATGCAACCACCAACAATTTGGAAATAGTCTTGATCAAGGACACATGACAAAACCAGTGGAAATGTGCGTCGGCCATGGGTGGGGGGAGAGCGGGGGGTGAAGGGGAAAGTAGGAGCATGAATCATGTAACCATGTTAAAAATGATTATTAATAAATGTTAAAAAAACTATTATTATAGTTTGCTTGGAGATGGATACTTAAATTATATAAAAACATAAAAGAATTAGCAGACCTGCTAAGAATTTTGTTTCACTTAAGCTCTGCACAATCTCCTTCAAGGTCCATGTTTTCTTCTGGCAAGTCAAGTCAGAGACTTGACCTTTGCTTTTTGCTGGATGGTCCTGTTTTCCAATGAAGAAAGACTCCTTGCCATCAGTTAGCTTCACTTAATGGACCTCGGACCTCCAAGCTTCCTAAATTCACAAGGCAGACTCCAAACCAGGGCATGTTGTCATCAATATTGATGTTTAGCTATTTACTCAGAAAAGGAAATACAAAGCAGAAAAGAGGCGTAGGCACAAACTTACTAGTAGAGTCTCCTTACTCTATTTGCCATGTGAGCGTGGTTGCCATGGTGCCTAAACAGGGAAGGGCCAACCCATCTCCCATGCCTCACTCATTTTAGAATTACATGATGCCACTTGAAAGGTCAACTAAAGAGTTGGTTTTTTTCTTTTTACGTAACACAAAGTTCCATACTCTTGCCGCAATCGTTTGACTGGAGGTAGACCAATGGACCACTAAGAGTTTTCTAAATTATTCCATAACAAGAAGTGCTTTTAGCACTGGGCCATCATTCTAATTGGCAGAAGTAATTAGGAAGCTCATCATTCTCTAAAGGTTCAGGTACTGAATCATCATGTCTCTGGAATCTATAGAAGTTTCCAGGGGTCTTTGGGGCATATATACCCTAGGATGGTGTTTAGAGGCAGGACTGTGCTGTCATCAGTCTGAACTAGCTCTCAAGAGACAATTATTACATTTTCACTGTGAGTATTTTATACTTCCCAAGTCAGCAGATGTTACAAATCATGGCTTTGATTTTGTTGATTTTGTCCAGAATTAAAGAATTAAAGGAGATTCAATTTAGAAGTGTGTTGCATATACAAACTTTCAGAAAGCTAGTTGCCTATAAGCCAATTCAACATTCATTAGATATAAATAAAATACATGTGTTTGAAGGTGCAAAACATAAAGATTAGGAAAGAATTGAAAACATATTGGATTATTATTCATTTGGGTTACATAGGAGGAGAATTTGATGTCTCAAACATGTAGAAATGCATCAAGATAAGCATCCCTGGTAAAATATGAGGAGATGAAAATGGAAAACTAATGTGATTGTCATAAAGCAAATCTTTACTCAAAAAACTTATTTAAAGCTTATCTTAAGTGTCTGTGAGAAGAGATTATAAAATCATTGGAGTCAGAGGTAGTTTGAAAAAGGTGCAGGGGAGTTGTGATTCTTAGTTAGCATTCTTTAACTAGAAAGCTGTTGAAAGAATCAAGGAGAAAATTAGCTCCTTTTGAATGGAGAGAACTAGTCAACAGGAGCTCTGGATTCTCAGCATGTGTGACTTATGTGACTCTTCCTTTCTTTGATTTCTGCTGGGAGGAGGGAACATCACTGGGGACATAGAAGGAGTGACATCGGCCTTCTAACATTCAGAAAGCTAACATTAAAGTAAAACATCCCTTTAATTAGCTCTAACACCCTACTCAGGGTGAATAGACCATCTGCATTTGAGGTGATAAGAAGGTGCCAAGGTAGCTAAAGGAAGGACCTAGGAGGCATTTTGATACAAGGGTGATTTGAAACCTTGAGCTGTGCACACACTTTGGGAATGGCTTTTGACTCTGAGCTAAGCATTCAGGATGGGTTATAAAGAAATAGCCTACCTAAGACAAAGTTTTGAATAAGTTGAGAAGAGTTCAGATTTAGTGAAGAGAACACTAAATTATGCTTCAAAACTTGTTCTATAGCAATTGTATACTTTCTTGTTAACATTTTTATTCAGCTGTTTGAATAGAGTTATACTTTTTGTTTAAAAATTAAGTTAATGACTGAATTTTCAAGTAACATATATTTGATAGTTTCGATCATGAGATCAAGATACTTAGCATTTCCTGCTAGCAATATACCCTAATTGCTGGAGAAATACCAAAGAAATGGAGCTTTTATAAGATCTATGGGGTCCTCATCCTAATTCCTACTTGCATTGAAAAGTTGGGTCAATAGAACAAGGAATATTTCTTTTCCCATCATTTGAGGACATCTTCTTCCCTCCCTCCCTCCCTCCCTC
>NW_025345145.1:0-1076 GCF_016433145.1 Gracilinanus agilis
TTGTTTGTTCTCCTCCTCTGTTTGCTCGGTTGTCTGGATTTTCTCTGTGTAAAAGCTGTCGAGTGTTAAAGACTTCTTCTTTTTGTTATTATTCTTTCTCTTCTGAACCTCCTGATGCTGATGCTGAGTAGCCATCATTAGCCCAGCAGCTTCTCAGCTTTATCCTCGGGCTCAGTGTCTGTTACCAATCTATTGGCTCCTGAGGTCTGAATTCTGGTTTTTTCCAAGGTCAAGCCCCCTGGTGGGCCCTCTTGTTTGATCCTCTGCTGGAGGTTTCTTTACAAGTCTCAGGGCGCTGCTTCCACAGTCGTATACCCGTCTGCACTGGTTCCCCACTTAGGCTTAGTTCTGCCTCCACCCACGCCTCTGCTCAGCCGGCACTCTCTGCGCCCAGCGTCCTGCTCCGGCGCGTGCGCTCAGATTTCGCGTGCTTTTTTTGACTTAATGGGGTCCTAAGTCTTGCTGCTGTCAGGAACAGGTCCCGGAGCTGCTGATGACTCGATGGGTGCCCCAAACTTGCTCTATTTCTTTTTAGCTGGGTTCGGAGCTATAGGTGAGTGTGGAGGGGGTGGGGGTGGGGCGGTTGCTCAGCTCGCGATTGAGTGAGTGAGAGCCCTTTTTAGCCTGGAAATGTCTCGATTCCACGTACCTTCCACGCTGTGCCCTGTTGTGGGGTTCCTCCGTTCGTCTGGACTTGTTTTTATGTCCCCTTGAGGAGTTTTGTATGTTTCGGTCAGGAGAGGTTAAGAGCTGCTTCTTACTCTGCCGCCATCTTAACCCGGAAGTTTGCTGCTATAGGATTTTGAGAACAGAGAATTCATTACAACTAGGAAATTTTCCTGAAGGCTTCCTTCAGAGCATAGTATGCAAGTGGAACCTTGAAGGAGGGGGAGGTAGTTTCTGAGAGAATGATATAATGAATGGCATAAAAAAAAATCCTAAGTTTGAATCTCCACTCAAGATACTGCCTCATTGTATGACAATTTAGGCAATTCAGTGAATCTTTCTGGACCTCAGCCTCCTCAACTACAGGATAAAAGGGCTAGAAGGCCTCTGAGAACTCTTACTTCCAGACC
>NW_025345146.1:0-1663 GCF_016433145.1 Gracilinanus agilis
TCACTCCACTGAGCTACCCAGCTGCCCCCAGGGCAGGCATTTTTTATTGCCCATTGAGCATAGTTCCAAATTGCCAGCCAGAATGGTTGGATCAGTTCACAACTCCACCAGCAATGCATTAATGTCCCAATTTTGCCACATCCCCTCCAACATTCATTGCTCTCCCCTTCTTTCATTTTAGCCAATTTGATAGGTATAAGATGATACCTCAGAGTTGTTTTCATTTGCATTTCTCTAATTATTAGAGATTTAGAACACTTTCTCGTGTGCTTATTGATACTTTTGATTTCTTTACCTGAGAATTGCTTATTCATGTCTCTTGCCCATTTATCAATTGGGGAATGGCTTGATTTTCTATACAATTGATTTAACTCCTTGTATATATGAGTAATTAGACCTTTGTCTGAGTGTTTTGTTATAAAGATTTTTTCTCAATTTGTTGTTTCCCTTCTAGTTTTGACTACATTGTTTTTGTTTGTACAAAAGCTTTTTAGATTAATATAATCAAAACCATTTAATTTGCATTTTATAATTTTCTCTAACTCTTGCTTGGTTTTAAAATCTTTCTTTTCCCAGAGATCTGAAAAGTATATTATTCTGTGTTCACTTAACTTATTTATAGTTTCCTTCTTTATATTCAAGTCATTAACCCATTCTGAATTTATCTTGGTGTAGGGTGTGAGATGTTGATCTAAACCTAATCTCTCCCATATTGTTTTCCAAATTTCCCAGCAGTTTTTGTCAAATAGTGGATTCATGTCCCAAAAGTTGGGCTCTTTGGGTTTATCATACACTACTTGCTGATGTCATTTACCCCAAACCTATTCCACTGATCCTCCCTTCTGTCTCTTAGCCAGTACCATATTGTTTTGATAACTGCTGCTTTATAGTATAGTTTAATATCTGGTACTGCTAGGCCCCCTTCCTTCACATGTTTTTTTCATTATTTCCCTTGATATTCTTGATGTTTTGTTTTCCAAATGAAATTTGTTATAGTTTTCCTAATCCAGTAAAGAAGTTTTTTGGTAGTTTGATAGGTATGGTGCTAAATAGGTAAATTAATTTGGGTAGAATGGTCATTTTTATTATGTTAGCTCATCCGACCCATGAGCAATCAATGGTTTTCCAATTGTTTAGATCTAGTTTTATTTGTTTGGAAAGTGTTTTGTAGTTGTTTTCGTATAATTGCTGTGTTTGTTTTGATAGATAGATTCCTAAGTATTTTGGTAAGAGAGGTGAATGAAGTCCTAGAAAAATTAGATTTAATTGATATGTGGAGAAAAATAAATAGGGACAAAAAGGAATACACCTTCTTTTCAGCTGCACATGGTACATTCACAAAGATTGACCATGTAATAGGGCATAGAAACATTGCAAACAAATGCAAAAGAGCAGAAATAATAAATGTAACCTTCTCAGATCATAATGCAATAAAAATAATAATTAGTGAGGGCACTTGGACAGGAAAATCAAAAACTAATTGGAAATTAAATAATATGATTCTTCAAAACCAATTTGTCAAAGAAGGAATCATAGAAACAATCAACAATTTCATTGAAGAAAATGACAATGATGAGACATCCTACCAAACTCTGTGGGATGCGGCCAAGGCAGTACTCAGGGGGAAATTTATATCCTTGAGTGCATATATTAACAAATTAAG
>NW_025345147.1:0-3193 GCF_016433145.1 Gracilinanus agilis
TAATATATAATAATAATAATAATAACCCAAGCCTTAATCCCCCAGAGCAAGCAAATGCTGAGGGTGGCCTCCTTGTCACTTTAAAGAATAACTAGGGGGATGGTTAGATAGCCCAGCAGATTGAGCACCAAGCCTAGAGATGGGAGATTCTGGGTTCAAATCTGACATCAGTTGCTTTTTAGCTGTGTGACCTTGGGCAAGTCACTTAACCCCCATTGCCCATTCTTTACTGCTTTTCTGCCTTGGAACTAATTTGTATTGGTTCTAAGATGGAAGGTAAGATTTTTCTTTCTTTCTTTCTTTTTTTTTTTTTTTAAACTCTTACCTTCTGTCTTGGATCCAATACTGTGTATTGGCTCCAAGGCGGAAGAGTGATAAGGGTAGGCAATGGGGGTCAAGTGACCTGCCCAGGGTCACACAGCTGGGAAGTGTCTGAAACCAGATTTGAACCTAGGACCTCCCGTCTCTAGGCCTGGCTCTCAATCCACTGAGCTACCCAGCTTCTTCTTTTTTTCTTTTCTTTTCTTTTTTTTTTTTTTTAGGAATAACTAGCTCTTTCTGATTCCTGGATACTGATTAATGATAATGATGATGACGATGATGATAATAATCACATCCCATTTCTCTAACAAAGTGCTTTCTTCTCCCCACAATAGCCCTTTAAGGTAGCAGAGCATTAGACCCTTGAAGAGAAGGCCTGGGCCTGGGTCATTTCATTTTATTATCCCCAGGATGGAACATAGGGCCCTTGGGCAGAGTAGAAAGTTAGTCAATATTCACCCAGTACAGGGCAGGTTACCATCATTCCCATTTTACAGAAGAGAGAACTGAGAATCGGAGCAGGGAGCCGATTCACCGGAAGGTCCCCCCAATCATCAGCCACCGAGCTGGGACAGGCAGGCAGATCTCGGGGCCGCAGAGCGCAGAGCAAGCGTTCTTTCCCACGCTGCCCCTCGCTGGTCAGCAATGAGGGGCTGGTCCCGGCTGCCTCGAGGGCCCGAATGGGCTGCCGACAAAGCACCTGAGTGGCAGGTGAAGGCTGTGGGCCGCCCTTTTCAGCACGGCGGGCTCCCTGGGAGGAGGCTTGCTCGGGGCATGCAGAGGCCAACAGCTGGATTCCCGTTCCCTGCAATTCCGCGCCTGTAACCTTCTCCTGGCCTCTCCAACAGTACATAAATATTCACTGGCCCAGAGGGGGGTGGGGAAGGAAACTCATTTTTCCAAGGGCCTCCTGGCTCCCTCTCATTTTCCACTGGGCAGAATTCATATTTTAAGGCATTTGGACAGTGCGCCGGACACTCTCCTCGTTGCCCCCTGAACCCACGATGCTCACACCTGCCTAACGATGAGAAGGAATCTCTACTCTGGGAAAGCTTTCTGGTAAAGAGCACTTTGTGGCAGCTCGGGGACTCCCCTTTCCACCATCCCTTTCCCCTATTTTACAAAGGAAGAAACGGAGGCCTTAGCTTTGTGATCTTGGGCAAAGCACTCTTTTTTCTGAACCTCTGGCACTTCTGAAAATGGAGATAAGAACACCTGTCCCCCCGGCCCCCTGGGCATGGAAATGATTAGACCTGGAAAGGTTCTTAGACATTATCTGGTGGGAACAAGTTATTTTACAGAAGAAGAAACTGAGGCTGAGGGAGTTGTTTAATTGGATAAGAAAGGAAGCCGTTAAGCTAGGCCTGTGCTCTTCTGGCCTCTCCACGCGTCCTCTCTAGTCATAAACCTACAAGTCTCTGCTGAGCTGAAAAAGCACCCAATTAGGAATTAAGAAACCCAAGTTTGAGAGCTGACAGTGCCCTGAGCCCCCCGTGGGACCTTAGGTAAGTCATTTCCCCTCTCCGGGACTCAGTTTCCCCCTCTTTCAAATGAAGCTAGATGACGTTGAGGTTTCCTTCTATCCGGCATGCTCTGATTCACGTCTGACCTTGGCTAGTTTACATTGTGGGGGAAGGTTAGAAGTGAGCTATGCTCTTCCGGGTTAAGATGGCGGCAGAGTAAGAAGCAGCTCTTAACCTCTCCTGACCGAAACACACAAAACTCCTCAAGGGGACATAAAAACAAGTCCAGATGAACGGAGGAACCCCACAACAGGGCACAGCGTGGAAGGTACGTGGAATCGAGACATTTCCAGGCTATAAAGGGCTCTCACTAAATCGCGGGCTGAGCAACCGCCCCACCCCCACCCCGTCCACACTCATCTATAGCTCCGAACCCAGCTAAAAAGAAATAGGGCAAGTTTGGGGCACCCATCGAGTCATCAGCAGCTCCGGGACCTGTTCCTGAGAGCAGCTAGACTTAGGACCCCATTAAGTCAAAAAAAGCACGCGAAATCTGAGCGCGGGAGCAGGACGCTGGGCGCAGAGCGAAGGCTAAGCAGAGGCATGGGCGGAGGCAGACACAACCAGGAACTAAAGCCTAAGTGGGGAACCAGTGCAGACGGGTATACGACTGTGGAAGCAGCGCCCTGAGACTTGTAAAGAAACCTCCGGCAGAGGATCAAGCAAGAGGGCCCACCAGGGGGCGTGACCTTGGAAAAAACCAGAACTCAGACCTCAGGAGCCAATAGATCGCGAACAGACACTGAGCGCGAGGATAAAGCTGAGAAGCTGCTAGGCTAATGATGGCTACTCAGCATCAGGAAGTTCAGAAGAGAAAGAATAATAATA
The DNA here is from genome assembly GCF_016433145.1 of Gracilinanus agilis. Lineage (NCBI taxonomy): Eukaryota > Metazoa > Chordata > Mammalia > Didelphimorphia > Didelphidae > Gracilinanus > Gracilinanus agilis. The sequence continues at coordinate 2,673 of NW_025345147.1, forward strand.
AGAAGAAGAAGTCTTTAACACTCGACAGCTTTTACACAGAGAAAATCCAGACAACCGAGCAAACAGAGGAGGAGAACAAACAAGCATCCGGACCCTCCTCAAATAAGGAAAACTCCTCACAAGCTATGGAAGAGTTCAAAACTGAGATTCTGAGGAAAATGGAAGAGATCTGGCAAGAAAATAACAGTTTAAAAGGTAGAATCTTGCAATTGGAAAGTGAGGCTCAGAAATCAAATGAACTGATAAGCAAATTGAACACCAGAAATGACAAGATTGAAAAGGAATACCAAAGGATTATAGCCGATAACCAGTCCCTAAAGGCTAGAATCGAGCAATTAGAAGCTAATGATCTCTCAAGACAACAAGAACAAATAAAACAAAGTCAAAAGACTGAAAAAATAGAAGGAAACATGAAATATCTCAATGAGAGAGTGACAGACCAAGAAAACCGGTCTAGAAGAGACAATTTGAGAATAATTGGTCTTCCAGAAAAACCAGAAATTAATAGAAACCTGGACTCC
>NW_025345148.1:0-2766 GCF_016433145.1 Gracilinanus agilis
CCTTCCTTCCTTCCTTCCTTCCTTCCTTCCTTCCTTCCTTCCTTCCTCCCTTATCTTTTGTCTTAGAATCAATACTAAATATCAGTTCCAAGGTAGAAGAGTAGGAAGCACCAGGTAGTACTTGCAATTAAGTGACTTGCCCAAGATCACACAGCTAGGAAGTGTCAGAAGCCAGATTTGAATCTGGGACTTCCTGCCTCTAGGCCTGGCTCTCTATCCACTGAGCCACCTAGCTGTAGAAAGAGCCTTCAGATGTGGTCAGATGTGGAAGGATCTTAATTTCAGAGGCTAGAAAATATTTAGAATTAAGATTCTTTCACATCTGACCACATTTGAAGGCTCTTTCTACCTCTAACATTCAATTAAAAAATACATTTTATATTCTGAGGTTCTTTTCACTACTGATATTTTGTGTTGTCGTGGCCTTTTTGGCTCCAACATTCTGTGCTCTACGGTCCCTATTTGTTGTTTTTATTCATCTGTTTCAGACACATTTAAGTCTTCATGACCCCTTTTGGAGTTTTCTTTGCAGAGGTATTGGAGTGGTTTGTCAATTTTGTCTCCAGCTCATTTTACATTTGAGGAGTTGAGGCAAACAGAGTTAAGTGACTCACCCAGACTCCCACAGCTAGTAAGTGTCTGAGGCCAGGTATGAATTCATGAAGATGAACCTTCCTGATTCCAAGCCTGGCATCCTATCTCCTGTGCCACCTAGCTGCCCCCTTTGGTCTTTAACGTCTCTGATGTTATCTGTTCTAAAGGCATTCCAGCTCTAACTATGTTCTAAGATCTCTCAGCTTTCACATTCCATGAATACTCTGTGACTGTGTAGCATGGAAGTTGAGTTCCATTCAGTGGAATCATGGTCTCGTGGTCCTTGAATGAGCAACTCCATTATTCTTTCTCGGAACCAGTAACCTCTGGGTGGCACTATAGTCACCTATCTCGGCTTACTTCATTTTGTGTCGGTCAGCTTCTGTGGTAGAAGACCTTGACAAACAGGTTTGTCATTTTTTAGAGCACAAGGAACATGCCATTACATTCTGGCACCACAATTTGGGTAGCCTTTCTCCAGTTGATTGGCATTAATTTTGTTTCTAGTTCTTTGCCACCATTAAAAGTGCTCCTATAGGGGCAGCTAGGTGGCTTAGTAGATAGAGCACCAGGCCTGGAATTGGGAAGACCTGGGTTCAGATCGGGCACTTTCTAGCTGTGTGACCCTGGACAAGTCACTTAACCTCCATTGCCTAGCCCTTTCTACTCTTCAGCCTTGGAATCAACACTAGTATCTATTTCTAATCTAAGTAAATCTAAGTACTATTTAGTATCTAATTCTAAGACAGATGGTACGGGGCTTAAAAAAAAGTCCTGCTACTTCCGGGTTAAGATGGCGGCAGAGTAAGAAGCAGCTCTTAACCTCTCCTGACCGAAACATACAAAACTCCTCAAGGGGACATAAAAACAAGTCCAGACGAACGGAGGAACCCCACAACAGGGCACAGCGTGGAAGGTACGTGGAATCGAGACATTTCCAGGCTAAAAAGGGCTCTCGCTCACTCAATCGCGAGCTGAGCAACCGCCCCACCCCCACCCCCTCCACACTCACCTATAGCTCCGAACCCAGCTAAAAAGAAATAGAGCAAGTTTGGGGCACCCATCGAGTCATCAGCAGCTCCGGGACCTGTTCCTGACAGCAGCAAGACTTAGGACCCCATTAAGTCAAAAAAAGCACGCGAAATCTGAGCGCGCGCGCGGGAGCAGGACGCTGGGCGCGCAGAGTGCCGGCTGAGTAGAGGCGTGGGTGGAGGCAGAACTAAGCCTAAGTGGGGAACCAGTGCAGACGGGTATACGACTGTGGAAGCAGCGCCCTGAGACTTGTAAAGAAACCTCCAGCAGAGGACCAAGCAAGAGGGCCCACCAGGGGGCTTGACCTTGGAAAAAACCAGAATTCAGACCTCAGGAGCCAATAGATTGGGAACAGACACTGAGCCCGAGGATAAAGCTGAGAAGCTGCTGGGCTAATGATGGCTACTCAGCATCAGCATCAGGAGGTTCAGAAGAGAAAGAATAATAACAAAAAGAAGAAGTCTTTAACACTCGACAGCTTTTACACAGAGAAAATCCAGACAACCGAGCAAACAGAGGAGGAGAACAAACAAGCATCCGGACCCTCCTCAAATAAGGAAAACTCCTCACAAGCTATGGAAGAGTTCAAAACTGAGATTCTGAGGAAAATGGAAGAGATCTGGCAAGAAAATAACAGTTTAAAAGGTAGAATCTTGCAATTGGAAAGTGAGGCTCAGAAACCAAATGAACTGATAAGCAAATTGAACACCAGAAATGACCAGATTGAAAAGGAATACCAGAAGATTATGGCCGAAAACCAGAAGATTATAGCTGAAAACCAGAAGATTATAGCCAAAACCCAAAAGAGCATAGCCGAAAACCGAAAGATTATAGCAGAAAACCAATCCCTAAAGGCTAGAATTGAGCAGTTAGAAGCTAATGATCTCTCAAGACAACAAGAACAAATAAAACAAAGTCAAAAGACTGAAAAAATAGAAGGAAACATGAAATATCTCAATGAGAGAGTGACAGACCAAGAAAACCGGTCTAGAAGAGACAATTTGAGAATAATTGGTCTTCCAGAAAACCCAGAAATTAATAGAAACCTGGACTCCGTACTAAAAGAAATTATTCAGCAAAATTGCCCTGAAGTCCTACAACAAGAGGGCAATATAGACATCGAAAGGATCCATAGAACAC
>NW_025345149.1:0-1245 GCF_016433145.1 Gracilinanus agilis
GAGGTGAATGAAGTCCTAGAAAAATTAGATTTAATTGATATGTGGAGAAAAATAAATAGGGACAAAAAGGAATACACCTTCTTTTAAGCTGTACATGGTATATTCACAAAGATTGACCATGTTATAGGGCATAGAATCATTGCAAACAAATGCAAAAGAGCATAAATAATAAATGTAACCATCTCAGATCATAATGCAATAAAAATAATAATTAGTAAGGGCACCTGGACAGGAAAAACTAATTGGAAATTAAATAATATGATTCTCCAAAACCAATTAGTCAAAGAAGAAATCATAGAAAAAATCAAAAATTTCATTGAAGAGAATGACAATGATGAGACAACCTACCAAACTCTTGTGGGATGCAGCCAAGGCAGTACTGAGGGGGAAATTTATATCCTTGAGTGCATATATTAACAAATTAGGAAGGGCAGAGATTAATGAATTGGGCATGCAACTCAAAAAATTAGAAAGCAAGCAAATTAAAAACCCCCAGAAGAAAACTAATTTAGAAATACTAAAAATCAAGGGAGAAATTAATAAAATCGAAAGTAAAAGAACTATTGAATTAATAAATAAGACTAGAAGCTGGTATTTTGAAAAAACAGATAAAATAGACAAAGTACTAGTCAATCTCATAAAAAAAAGGAAAAAAGAAATCCAAATTGACAGTATTAAAGTTGAAAAGGGAGACCTCACCTCTAATGAAGGGGAAATTAAGGCAATCATTAAAAACTATTTTGCCCAATTATATGGCAACAAATATAACAATTCAGGAGATATGGATGAATATTTACAAAAATATAAACTGCCTAGATTAACAGCAGAAGAAATAGAATGCCTAAATAATCTGATATCAAAAAAAGAAATTGAACAAGCCATCAAAGAACTCCCTAAGAAAAAATCGCCAGGGCCTGATGGATTCACAAGTGAATTCTATCAGACATTCAAAGAGCAACTAATCCCAATACTATACAAATTATTTGATATGATAAACAAAGAAGGAGTCCTACAAAATTCATTTTATGACACAGATATTGTACTGATTCCAAAACCAGGTAGACCAAAAACAGAGAAAGAAAACTATAAACCAATCTCTCTAATGAACATAGATGCAAAAATCTTAAATAGAATACTAGCAAAGAGACTCCAGCAAGAAATTAAAAGATCATCCACCATGATCAGGTGGGATTTATAACAGGAATACAAGGATGGTTCAACATTAGGAAAACCATCCACATAACT
>NW_025345150.1:0-3247 GCF_016433145.1 Gracilinanus agilis
TTGGAATTTGACCATTTGTCTTTGCATTTGTATTCTTTAGACTTCAATGGATTATGTGTGATTTATTGCCCTTTACCAACTGTGACCTCTTTGAGAAGGATATATAATAAACTTCCATGCCCACAGAATTTGGGACAGCATGGGCTAACCACTAGTCTAGTTGTTCTCATTTTCTTTCTCTTGCTTTAACCATCCTATGCCACCACGCCGCTCAGGACCCCAAAAAATCATATAGAGGCATGGCCCCCTATAGTTTTGCCAAGAAAATCCCAAATGGGGTCATAAACAATGGGAAACCACTGAAACAATTCAACAATAACAGCAATTTGATCTTATAGATGGAAAAACAGACACTCTCACACACCTAGTAAATGGTAGAACTTGAATATTAAGTATCTTAACTTCCTAATTAGTACTTTACCCACTGACCTATAAGATAGCAAAATTTGATCATTCTTGGGTTTTTTTATCTTTCTAACAAGCATTTGCCTCTCTAAAGATAAAAATATTACCCACAAGAAGATAATCTTGTTATCCCAGGTGCCATCTCCTCCAAGAAATGTTTCACACCTCCTCACTCCAAGTTGTAAGTCCCCTGTACTTCCTGGCATAACTTTTGCTAATTTTATAAATTCTTTGTGCTTACTTATATGTGTACAAATTGTATGTGCATTTCCAGAAGAATGGGAACTCCTTATGAGCAAGGTCTATTACTTTCTTTTTTTGTCTTTGTTTTCATATTCCCAGCACCTAACACAGCGCATTAAACGTAATACATCTTTGTTGAATTGAATCGAATTCATGTTGTTTCATTTAAATTGTTCTAATAGATTTGAATACCAAAAAAAGGAGGTGAATTATTCTCAGTATATTTCTTGGCTCTGGGTTCATCTTGATGATTACTGGTCATAAACCTGGTCACTGAGTTATTTCATTTACTTGGTTTTCATAAGAGGCTATACTGCTGAATATTTATGTCAGAAGGAAATTGGGCTCTGCAGGGTGGTATCCTTTGCATGTGATTCTGTGACAAACTTTGATTTGTTTTGTTAATAATTGTGATGGATCTCTGCCATCACACTATTGGCCTCTTGGCTAAATTGAGACATGACAGCCAAAGGTTAGCAAAACCATTACAAAGGGTGTGAGCAACAAGATGGTGGATTAGACATTTCCTCTGATCCCCACAACTTCTTTCATTTCTCCAAAACAGAAATTATACATCCAAAATATTGTAATTTCAGCTGTCTCCATGGTCTAATACAGTGATGAGCAAACTTTTTAAAGAGGGGGCCAAAAGAAAGGAAAAAAAAACTTTAGGTGGGCGAATATAATTTATTAAAAAATAACAATGATACATTTTACAAAATTCTTGTACTTTTTGTGATACTAATCCCTATTGATGACTGAAAGATTATGAAGGAGAAGAGCCACATCTGACCTGTGGGCTGTAGTTTTTGCCCATCACTGGTCTAAGACATCCAGAATCAAAATAAGAAGAAAAAAGCTCTACGGTGCAATTACAAAAAATACCTCTTATTTGATTTATTTCCTATAGTGATTGAGGAAAAAGGAAAAGGATCCAAATATTCTAAAATATTTAGAGCAGCTGTCTTTGTGGTGGCAAAGAACTGTAAATTGAAGGGATATCCATCAATTGGGGAATGGCTGACCTTTGGTAGGCATGTGATTGTGAAGGAATACTACTGGGCCAGAAGAAATGATAAACAGGTTAATTTTAGAAAAACATCGATATACATGAAATTATGAAAAGTGAAACCAGTGAAACCAAGGGAACATTACATACAACAACAGAACTATTGATTGAAAAATGACTTATGTATTATCTCCAGAGAAAGAACTGATAAATAGAAACAAGCAAGACATAGTTTTATATATACGTATATCTTTTTATTAAATGATGCCTTCTCTTGTGTAGGCAGTGGAAAGAGGTTGGGAGATACCTGGAAATGTTAATGTAATAAACAAACAAATAAATATTTTTAAGAAGTAAGAAAATAGTCTCTAGAGGGGACAGCCTATAAATGGAGACCCTGAAACTTTATTCTATGAAGAATAGTGAGGAAAGTATGGAAAGATCTATATGAACTTTTAGAGAATAAAGCAAGAAGAATCAAGAAAACCATGCACAAAGTAACTACAACAATGTAAATGGAAAGAACTGAAAACCAAAAATTTAAAAGTAAATGAAACAGTAGGCTCAGCAGATAGAGTGACAGAACTAGAAATGGGAGGTCCTCAGTTCAAATCTGACCTCAGACACTTCCTAGCTGTGTGACCCTGGGCAAGTCACTTTACTCCTATTGCCAATACACAATATTGATTCTAAGATGAAACGCAAGAAGTTAAAAAAAAGTAAATGAAGCAAAATTTAAAAAATCAAGCAGGACTTGACTGAAAAGATTGGAGAGCACACCCCCACCCAAGTCACTCTTTCATGGAGGTAGAGGTCCACAGATATTACACATTACACATATTTTTGAACATTTTCAAATCAGTTGTGCTGATTTTTTTTTCCTCTCTAAAAGATACTATTTGTTATATGGAATGACTCTCTGTATATAACTAAAACCATCAACAAACATCATATGCAATGGGGATAAATTAGAAGCCTTCCCAATAAGATCAGGAGTGAAACAAGGATGCCCATTGTCACCTCTATTATTTAACATTGTACTAGAAACACTAGCAGTTGCAATTAGAGAAGAAAAAGAAATTGAAGGTATCAAAGTGGGCAAGGAGGAGACTAAGCTATCACTCTTTGCAGATGATATGATGGTCTACTTAAAAAATCCTAGAGAATCAACTAAGAAGCTTGTAGAAATAATCAACAACTTTAGCAAAGTGGCAGGATACAAAATAAATGCACATAAATCATCAGCATTTCTATACATTTCCAACACACTAGAGCAGCAAGAAGTAGAAAGAGAAACACCATTCAAAATCACCCTAGACAATATAAAATACTTAGGAATATACCTACCAAAACAAACACAGCAATTATATGAAAACAACTACAAAATACTTTCCAAACAAATAAAACTGGATCTAAACAATTGGAAAGCCATTGATTGCTCATGGGTAGGACGAGCTAACATAATAAAAATGACAATTCTACCCAAATTAATTTACCTATTTAGCGCCATATCTATCAAGCTACCAAAAAACTTCTTTACTGAATTAGAAAAAACTATAACAAATTTCATTTGGAATAACAAAAGATCAA
>NW_025345151.1:0-1134 GCF_016433145.1 Gracilinanus agilis
AAATTGTTATATTTGTTGCCATATAATTGGGTGAAATTGTTCTTAATGATTGCCTTAATTTCCCCTTCATTATAGGTGAGGTCTCCCTTTTCATCTCTAATACTGTCAATTTGGTTTTCTTCTTTCCTTTTTCTTATTAGATTGACTAGTACTTTGTCTATTTTATCTGTTTTTTCAAAATACCAGCTTCTAGTCTTATTTATTAATTCAATAGTTCTTTTACTTTTGATTTTATTAATTTCTCCCTTAATTTTTAGTATTTCTAATTTAGTTTTCATCTGGGGGTTTTTTATTTGTTCGCTTTCTAATTTTTTGAGTTGCATGCCCAATTCATTGATCTCTGCCCTCCTTAATTTGTTAATATATGCACTCAAGGATATAAATTTCTCCCTGAGTACTGCCTTGGCCACATCCCACAGAGTTTGGTAGGATGTTTCATCATTGTCATTTTCTTCGATGAAATTGTTGATTGTTTCTGATTCCTTCTTTGACAAATTGGTTTTGGAGAATCATATTATTTAATTTCCAATTAGTTTCTGATTTTCCTGTCCAGGTGTCCTTACTAATTATTATTTTTATTGCATTATGATCTGAGAAGGTTACATTTGTTATTTTTGCTCTTTTGCATTTGTTTGCAATGATTCTATGCCCTATAACATGGTCAATATTTGTGAATGTGCCATGTGCAGCTGAAAAGAAGGTGTATTCCTTTTTGTCCCTATTTATTTTTCTCCACATATAAATTAAATCTAATTTTTCTAGGACTTTATTCACCTCTCTTACCTCTTTCTTATTTATTTTTCGGTTTGATTTATCTAGATCTGACAGAGGAATATTTAGATCTCCCACTAGTATGGTTTTACTATCTATTTCCTTCTTGAGCTCTGCCAGTTTCTCCTTTATGAATTTGGGTGCTATGCCACTTGGTGCATACATATTGAGCAGTGTTATTTCCTCATTGTTTATACTGCCTTTAATCAGGATGTAATGACCTTCCCTGTCTTTTTTAATCATATCTATTTTTACTTTGGCTTTGTCAGAAATCATAATAGCCACTCCTGCCTTCTTTTTCTCATTTGACGCTCAAAAGATTTTGCTCAAGCCCTGAACCTTAAACTTGTGTATGTCCACCCG
>NW_025345152.1:0-1114 GCF_016433145.1 Gracilinanus agilis
TGGTTGTAACATGTGTCATTGATCAAGACCTATTTCCAAATTGTTGGTAGTTGCATTGGTGTGGTAGTTTCAAGTCCACATCCCCAATCATGTCTGCCTCAACCCATGCATTCAAGCAGTTGTTTATCTTATATGTTTCATCTCCTGCAGTCCTTCCTCTGAATGTGGGTAGCGTCTTTACCATAAATCCCTCAGAATTGTCCTGGGTCATTGTATTGCTGCTGGTACAGAAGCCAATTACATTTGATTTTACCATAGTATATCAGTCTCTGTGTACAATGTTCTTCTGGCTCTGCTCCTTTCGCTCTGCATCAGTTCCTGGAGGTCTTTCCAGTTCACATGGAATCCCTCCAGTTTATTATTCCTTTGAGCACAATAGTATTCCATCACCCGCATATACCACAGTTTGTTCAGCCATTCCCCAATTGAAGGACATACCCGCCTTTTCCAGTTCTTTGCCACCACAAAAAGCGCAGCTATGAATATTTTCGTACAAGTCTGTTTATCTATGATCTCTTTGGGGTACAAACCCAACAATGGTATGGCTGGATCAAAGGGCAGGCATTCTTTCATAGCCCTTTGAGCATAGTTCCAAATTGCCAGCCAGAATGGTTGGATCAGTTCACAACTCCACCAGCAATGCATTAATGTCCCAATTTTGCCACATCCCCTCCAGCATTCATTACTCTCCCCTTCTTTCATTTTAGCCAATCTGCTAGGTGTGAGGTGATACCTCAGAGTTGTTTTGATTTGCATTTCTCTAATTATTAGAGATTTAGAACACTTTCTCATGTGCTTATTGATACTTTTGATTTCTTTATCTGAAAATTGCCTATTCATGTCTCTTGCCCATTTTTCACTTGGGGAATGGCTTGATTTTTTATACAATTGGTTTAACTCCTTTTATATTTGAGTACTTAGAACCCTGTCAGAGTTTTTTGTTATAAAGATTTTTTCCCAATTTGTTGTTTCCCTTCTGACCTTGGCCGCATTGTTTTCGTACAAAATCTTTTTAGTTTGATATAATCAAAATCATTTATATTACATTTTGTAATTTTCTCTAACTCTTGCTTGGTTTTAAAATCTTTCCTTTCCCAGAGATCTGACAAGTAAA
>NW_025345153.1:0-5128 GCF_016433145.1 Gracilinanus agilis
AATATATATTATATATATTGTGTAATATAACAGTATTATAACTTATATGCAGATTTTAAAATATGGAAACTTCTGAGTGAGTAAAAATATATATGATACAATGTAACTAAAGGAACAAAATTACTGCTGGTTTTCAAATAATATGGTAAAAACAATGTCAAAACCTTCAATAAGCTACACATAATATCACAAGCATAATTAAATACAAGAAAAACATAACATTTGCAACCTTGGTGACTGTTAACTAGGTGTATGTTTCTATTTGGCTAATAGGTGTATTGATGTTGACTGGTTTTGCATTATAAGATTGTTGCCAACTATATGCACTAAGTACTTCTTTAGGAATTAATATTTTATAAAACTTATACTACTAAAAGACTTAGTAACATTTGTAGAAGATGAACAATAGTTTACCAGCCAGATATGGAGAAATAATAGACTAATTTTTCACAACAGACATGATGCCCAGAGTTTATTACTATAAAGATGGTTCATTCAGTCTCCTATGTCTTAAAGAACTGAGATGAGCTTATAATTTACCTCTGTATCCCAGGTTTTTCAATGTATATAGCACAAGGGGTTCTTAACCTTTTTCTGTGCCATGGATACTTTTGGCGGTCTGATAAAGACTATGAACCCCTTAGAATATTGTTTTTCAGTGCATAAAATAAAATATATAGAATTGCAAAGGAAACTAATTATGTTGAAAAAAAGATATAATTTTTTCCCATCCAGGTTTTTGGACTCTTCAAAATCTATCCATGGACCTGCATGGAACTTAGGTTTAGAACCCTTGGTATCTATACTTGAAGAGTCAATGCTTATTATTTACTCAAGGCCTTGTAAAATTATATTTAAATTTATTTTATTTCATTAGACTTAGTTTTTTAATTGAAAAACAAAAAACAAAACAACCCACCATCCTAGAACTCTGAAGACTTCCTCATTCATGCTCTTCTTTCCCTTTATGGTTCTAAGATTCTTCCATTCTTCTGCACTTCAACCCTATGAAGAACCAGGATATAATAGAATTAGAACTTGATTTTGCTATAAGCCCTCTTTATTTTCCAGCCAAAGAAATGTTATATCTCATTGTTCCTTCACCAAATATTTCCTCAGGTCTCTTGTGATACAATGCTGAGCTTTGTAGAGAAGATCTGGCTTTTGCCTTCAGGGAATTTGTAGTTTAGTAGGTATGAAGCAGAAAGTGGCCATTGCAAAAAAAGAGGTGCAAACACAAAAATTACATGGAGAGAGGGATCATGTCATTTGAGGGAATTAGGAAGGGCTTCAAAGAAGAGGTACCATGAGATTGGTCTTAAAGGATACATAGGATTTCTTCAGAGCTGTGGGGCACAGGGGTGACATGATGAATACTGGGAGGTGACAGTAGTGAGGTTTGCTGGGGTAAAGGGCATAGGAAAGGGAGTAGTTTTAGATAAGACTAGAAATGAGGTTGGTGTCAGATTATAGAGGGGGTTAAACATCAAGCTACATTAATGGGGAGGGAGGAACCATTAAAAGGCTTTAAGCAAAGTGATGACATGATATACTTCAGAAAAAATAATCTGACTCTGCTCTTTATTAGTTTTGTGATGCTAGGTAAGTCAACACCTTTAAACCTCAGCACCTTCATCTTCAAATAAGTATAATATTTGTAATCTGTAATTCATGAGATTATTTAACAATTTTTATTTAAAATTTTTTTACATTAAAAATTCATTAAAAATGTTTTGATTTCCAAATTCTCTTTTTCCCTTGTCAAACCCCTCCCCAGCCATTGAGAAGGCAAACAATATGATACCCTCATACAAATTCATAGGATTATTGTGAGGATCAGATGAAAATATTACAATTCTTTGCAAATTTGAAAGTGTTATATCAATGTAAACCATCATTATTCCTCCTGGGGAGCTGTTCTAAAGCTTTCTTTCTTAGGCTCCTTGCTCTCTTTCAGATGACTTCACTTTCTTTACTAAGGAGATCAAAGTCATGCGATCTCTTGGAGGTCATTTTATACAGCCCACACCTGAGGGAGAATTCTCTCAACAAAATGTATTGGAAATTTGCTGTATAGCTACATGGGAAAATGCAAATTCTCTGCTTTTGTTATAATTGCTTCCAGATTTATTTAAAAACTCTTCCCCCATTCTTTAAAATTGTCAAATGAAAGTTACTTTCAATGCTCTAGCTTGATAGCAATTTGGTGTATAAATACCCAGAATAGATTACAGTCAACCAGAATGAGAAATCAGCTCCTCTCCTATTAGAATGTTGTTGGGTTTTTTCTGACACAATAAAAATACTTAAAAAAAACAAACCTCTTTTTAACCCTTACCTTCTATCTTAGAATCAATACTGTGTATTGGTTCCAAGGCAGAAGAGTGGTAAGGCTAGGCAATGGGGGTAAAGTGACTTTATGTGGTACATAAAAGTTTCTGTAACTCCTTCTTCTCTCCCTCTCTTCTCCTGTGTGCACGATCCAGGAAGATTTTCTTTACTAAGGCTATCACTTTCCTCTACTTCAAGTTATTATTAATAAATCTTATAAAAACATAATACTTGGAGTACTGCATATTTATTTTTAATCTTACAATGGTATGCTTTATCAAATTTGCAAATGATACCAAGGTGGAAGGAAGAGCTAACACACTATAGGGCAGTCAGGATCCAAAGAGATGACCAGCATGATGGAACAAATCTAATAAAATTCAACTGAATATAGGAAGACATAAATAAGAGTTGCATAGGAGAGGGAGACATGAATGCTTTGTGTTTGCTGTTATTAATATTTGCATTGTATATACTGTATATGGAGAAGACAAATATTGAAGGAGGGTGTGATGCATTCTTGTTTGGGTGAAAAATAAGAGTGAGGGTCTAGAGCAGTGATTCCCAAAGTGGGTGCTGCAGCGATCAGGGGTGGGGCAGTGATGGCCATAGGTGCATTTATCTTTCCTATTAATTGCTATTAAAACAAAAAAATTAATTTCCAGGGGGCTAAGTAATATTTTTTCTGGAAAGGGGGCGGTAGGCCAAAAAAGTTTTGGAACCACTGGTCTAGAGGCAGGATTTAAGTGGCAGTGAGTAAGTGATCTTATGACTAGGAAAAAAGGAGTAGAGGAGATGAGGAAACTGGTTGTCATAAAGCTTTTGAAAATCATAGAAACAAAGAACTGGAAGAGATTTCAAAAGTTATCAAATCTAGTCAGTTAACAGGAATATCACCAACAAATAGCTATTCAGCCTCTGTTTCAGAACTCCAGGGAAAGGAAATTTACCACCTTCCAGGGCAGTCCAACATGCAAAGTTCTCATTGTTATGATATTCTCTTTACAGGAGCAGAAATCTTATCTTCAGCTTCTACTCATTACTCTTTTTAAGCCAAATGAAAATGATCTCATCCCATTACCATTTCAATCTTCCAAATATTTGAAGATTTCTATCAAACCTTTCCTTCCATGATTTCCCACTGGAACTTCACCACCAACTGTTTCTTTTTTCCACTAAGCTAAACATTATTGATTATTCATATACTGTGGTCTCTAGTTAAATCACTATTCTGGTCTTCCTTCTTTGGATAAAATTCCAAAGTGCTAAATGTTGGATTTGGCATTATGAAGATTTTAGTTAGAAACCTGCTTTCAGGTAATTACATGACTTTGAGCAAGTTATTCATCCTTTCTCAGCCCTTTTCTCATTTGTAGAGATAACAATTGCACCTACTTCACAGAGTTGTTATAAGGATCCAGGAAAGGGAAGCAGAACAAGCATCTATTGAGCACCTATTATGTGCCAAGCACTGTGCTAAGTGCTTTTCAAGTATCTCATTTGAAGGTCACAACACTCCTGGGAGATAGGTTCTATTATGGTCCCCATTTTACAGTTGAGAAAACTGAATCAGATAGAAGTTATGATTTTCGAAGGGTTATATACCTAGTAAGTGTCTGAGGCTGAAGTTTAACTCGGGTCTTCCTGACTCCAGATCCAGTGCCTATCCACTGGGCCACCTAATTGCCTAATAAGAATGAGATCATATGAGATATTTTATATAAAGCACTTTGCAGATTGTAAAACACCACACAAGTGCTAGCTATTGTAATTTCAGTTTACCATTGGTTTTCCTAGAATGGGATACTCAGAAATGAACACAATGACTCTAGATTCTGGGTTAAGATGGCGGCAGAGTAAGAAGCAGCTCTTAACCTCTCCTGACCGAAACACACAAAACTCCTCAAGGGGACATAAAAACAAGTCCAGACGAACGGAGGAACCCCACAACAGGGCACAGCGTGGAAGGTACGTGGAATCGAGACATTTCCAGGCTATAAAGGGCTCTCACTAAATCACGGGCTGAGCAACCGCCCCACCCCCACCCCCTCCACACACAAGATCTAGAGCTCTGAAGCCAGCTAAAAAGAAATAGAGCAAGTTTGGGGCACCCATCGAGTCATTGGCAGCTCTGAGGCCTGTTCCTGAGAGCAACAAGATTTAAGACCCCAGTAAGCAAAAGAACGCAAGCGAAATCTGAGCGCCGGAGCAGAGAGTGGACGCTGGGCGCAGAGCGCAGGCTGAGCAGAGCACAGGCACCGGCGGAGGCGTGGGTGGAGGCAGACACAGCCAGGAACTAAAGCTCTGAAAACCTGAGTGGGGAACCAGTGCAGACGGGTATACGACTATGGAAGCAGCGCCCAGAGACTTGTAAAGGAACCTCCTGCAGAGGATCAAGTAAGGGGGTCCACCAGGGGGCTTGACCTTGGAAAAAACCAGAACTCAGACCTCAGGAGCCAATAGACCACGGACAGACACTGAGCGCGAGGATAAACCTGAGAAACTGCTGGGCTAATGATGGCTACCCAGACTCAGGAAACTCAGAAGAGAAAGAATAACAACAAGAAAAAGAAGCCTTTAACACTCGACAACTTTTACACAGAGAAAATCCAGACAACCGAGCAAACAGAGGAGGAGAACAAACAAGCATCCGGACCCTCCTCAAATAAGGAAAACTCCTCACAAGCTACGGAAGAGTTCAAAACTGAGATTTTGAGGAAAATAGAAGAGATCTGGCAAGAAAATAACTGTTTAAAAGGTAAAATCTTGCAATTGAACACCAGAAATGACCAGATTG
>NW_025345154.1:0-3107 GCF_016433145.1 Gracilinanus agilis
CTGATATGATACATGCAGTCAAATTTTCTCTGTCCTTAAGGTTGATTGAACATCATAAAACTGTAAAGAAATTGTCAGTAGCTTCCTTCTATATCTATCCAACTACCTTTGGACCCCTTTTGGTTTCTCCCGTATTGCCCGAAGGGAATGAAAAGGAAATAAGGCGCTGTCATGGGGTCCAACCCTACATCCTGGCCAGAGGGTGCAAAAGCAATCAAACAGGGAGTATTGGCAGGATCCTGGAGATGCTGCTGAGGTGTTTGGAAGCTGAATCGGTTCTCCACCTGATCCCGACTGGACTCTTGTGCCTTAGTCTCTAGCCTGGCTGCTCTGGATTCCGATCGAATGCAGGCCTTCTGCCACTGTTCTTTCTGGGATTCTGCTCCTGGGCAGGACCTTGGGAAGGAGTACAAGGGCCAGGAGCTGTTTAGCAGGCTGGCAGCTTGGAGGTATAATACCGTGGCCTTCCCTGACCCTCTGTTGCTTAGCTGCTGGGATGTCTTTCTTAGGCTGTGTCAACAACAGCCTCACAGTTGGGTTCCCAAAGTCAGTCGCTGCCACCTAGAAGCAGCCAAACATTCTGGTCGCCCTGCACTGCCAGGAGGGCACATTCACGGTTCAAAAGCAAAAGGGAGAAAATCTCCATCCTGCAGCCCTTAGCACGGCTCCTGAGCTGGTTCTACTTTCTTTTCTCCCCTAAAGTAACTTGAAGGGAGTAATCAAGTTACTTGCCCCATTTTGTAACACTGAAATCAGAACCTATTTTAGTTTTGTTATGGAAAGAGCTGGAGAACGTTGTTCCTGTTCTGCCTTCTCCCAAGGATTCTGGGTTGATCTGCTCAGAGAAGATGGCAGGCTCTCCATGTTGGTGGGGGAGACAGAATCTTCCAGGCATATCTCCCCACTGCCTTTGTTCAAATCATTACCATTGCTCTCCAAGGCTGGGGTGAAAGGCAAACAGAAGAGAGGACGAATGGCCATGGAGTCCATGTCTTGAAAACTGGGCTTCCTCTCATCAGACTGCCAAAAAAGGTTCCGAAGCCCTTCCCTTGACCAAGGAGGCAATGGGTTGATGGAGGAAAGGTGACTTACCCTAAGTCATACATAGCATAAGGAGGCTAAAGCAGAAAGGGATATCAGAGGCTCTAGGGTCTGCCCTTTTCAAAGAAAGTGAGATCGAAGGAGGGGAAGGGACTCACCCAAGGTTGTGACTTCCCGGATCCAAATGAAGCACTCGATTCGAAATTCAGCATCTTTCCGACGGCATGCTGTTTCTCCAGGTATGCCTGAACCCAGAACCAGAGTCCCTTGTGGGAGCCATTTCCTGGGGCCAAAGGCCACCTAAAGGCAGCCCTATTTCTGTATCTTGGAATTCTCTATTTTCATTTTCTCAGGGATGCAAAGAGATTTCAGAATGATATCTAACCATTCAGGGTGGACCGTGTCTGCCCCCTTTTGTGCCTCACATAACAGCCCGGAGCAGCCAGACACCCTGGACTGCTTGGGCCTTGGTTCCCCCATTATCCTGCAAAGTGATCCCCAGCCATTGTGCCCAAAGTAAGGCTTCAGAGTATCTTTCCTCAAGAACCTGCCCAGCAGTGTTGGCAGAGGAGATCCACTTCTCCCTGGAGCCAAGGGGATGGTTCAGAGTGAGGGAGAGAAGCTGTGGGCTTGGCCAACCCTGAGTGAGGCAGGGGCACCTAGCTGAAGTAATTAGCCAAAGCAGAACATTTCAATACCCTTTGTTCTTTCAATACTCTTAGTTCTTTCCTTTCTCCAGAACAATCTTCCCTTGACTCATTGTGAAAACAGAAATGAAGAGCTTGTTCAGAAAAAAGCATTCAGCGATTGGTTCTTTTCTTCCTTTGTAAAATGAGACAGTTGCCTCCCAGCTCTAGGTTTAGGAGACTACTTGTAACCATGAGTCAGTCCCTTCTCCTCAGTTTCCCAATTTGCAAAATTAGGAGGTTAGCTGACCTCTGAGATTCCTCCCAACTTTAGATTTAGGACCCTATGTATGACCTTGGGCAAGTCATTTAAGTACTTTGTGCCTCAGTTTCCCCCTCCATAAATGAGCCTCCAGCGATACAATTTCATGCTGAAAATCATAGGTCCAGAACAAAAACAAATAAAAATTTACAAGGCATGATACCAACTGCTAGGCACACCTCCACCCCTTCCCCTGAAAAAAAGAAAAGAGGTTTCTGTCTTCAAAGAGCTTATATTATACTGAAATAGTGCAGATAAGTAAATAAGGTTAATTCGAAGAGAGACTACTAGACAATTGAGGGTAATCAAGGAAGGCTTCTCGGAGAAGGTGGCGGCTGAGCCAAACTTTGAAAAAAGGATTCTAAGAAGTTTAGATGAGGAAGGTGTGAGTTGCAAGCACAAAGGACAACTTGGGAAAACACAGAGAGGGCAGAAATGGAATTTGGATGTATTCTCCCTCTTGGTTCCTCCCAGGCCCCTGAAGCAGAGAGTTGGGGGTTGGGCTGGTGACAAGTAATAAGGAGAGGCAGGAGGTGGCAGGAACAGAGGGAGGTGGTATGTGTGGAAGGTGGAAGGAGATAAATGTTAGGGCACCACTGCTTTTTGCCCAGGCTGGTTGCCAGTTCCACTGATCCTTGTCCATGATCAGTCACCTGGAGCCAGATCAGGTCAAAGGTCTCTATCAGCAACCACGTGAAGCACTGACCCTCCTGAGGTGCAGTTCACAACAAATATCATGTTCCACTTCTCGTGTCATGAATCTCACCTCCAGAGTTCTGCTTCCATACCTGATGGTCAGTCCTATGGCAAGTGAGAGCTGAGGAATTCTATGGGAGTCTTTTGGTAAACTAGGTAACCTAGTGGAAAGAGAGGTAGAAGATTTCAAATCCAAGTTCAGGCACTTACTAGCTATGTGGCCCTGGGCAAATCACTTAACCTCTTTCTGCCTCAGGTTCCCCATCTGTAAAATGAAGACAAATAAGCGCCTATCTCCCAGGGTTGTTGTAAAGGATCAAGTGAGATATATTTATAAAGTGCTTAGTGGGCATGTTTGTTTATAAATGTCTTCTTTCCTTTCCTTTCCTTTGCTTTCCTCTTTCCTTTCCTCTTTCCTTTCC
>NW_025345155.1:0-1388 GCF_016433145.1 Gracilinanus agilis
GTCTTTATATCCCTACTTTATCCATATCTTGAGGATGCTTAATCTTTACATCTTCTTTCTTCCTTTGCAGATTTTTAGTTTCTCTACAACCCAATAGTCTGTACACATGTCCCCAAATCCTTTCCTTTAAAAAAAATCTTTCACCATCCACATAATTGACCATATCAACAGTCTAACAAACAAAAATCACATGATCATCTCAATAGATGCTGAAAAAGCCTTTGACAAAATACAGCATCCATTCCTATTGAAAACACTGAAAAGTATAGGAATAGAAAGACCTTTCCTAAAAATAATAAACAGTATATACCTAAAACCATCAACAAACATCATATGCAATGGGGATAAATTAGAAGCCTTCCCAATAAGATCAGGAGTAAAATAAGGATGCCCTTTATCACCTGTATTATTCAGCATAGTACTAGAAACACTAGCAGTTGCAATTAGATAAGAAAAGAAATTGAAGGTATCAAAATAGCAATGAGGAGACTAAGCTATCACTCTTTGCAGATGATATGATGGTCTACTTAAAAAATCCTAGAGAATCAACTAAGAAGCTTGTAGAAATAATTAACATCTTTAGCAAATTTGCAGGATACAAAATAAATGCACATAAATCATCAGCATTTCTATACATTTCCAACATTCTAGAGCAGCAAGAAGTAGAAAGAGAAACACCATTTAAAATCACCCTAGACAATATAAAATACTTAGGAATCTATCTACCAAAACAAACACAGCAATTATATGAAAACAACTACAAAACACTTTCCAAACAAATAAAACTGGATTTAAACAATTGGAAAGCCATTGATTGCTCAGGGGTAGGACAAGCTAACATAATAAAAATGACAATTCTACCCAAATTAATTTACCTATTTAGCGCCATACCTATCAAGCTACCAAAAAACTTCTTTACTGAATTAGAAAAAACTATAACAAATTTCATTTGGAATAACAAAAGATCAAGAATATCAAGGGAAATAATGAAAAAAATGTGAAGGAAGGGGGCCTAGCAGTACCAGATATTAAACTATACTATAAAGCAGCAGTCATCAAAACAATATGGTACTGGCTAAGAGATAGAGAGGAGGATCAATGGAATAGACTGGGGATAAATGACATCAGCAAGACAGTGTGTGATAAACCCAAAGAGCCCAACTTTTGGGACATGAATCCACTATTTGACAAAAACTGCTGGGAAATTTGGAAAACAATATGGGAGAGATTAGGTCTAGATCAACATCTCACACCCTACACCAAGATAAATTCAGAATGGGTGAACGACTTGAATATAAAGAGGGAAACTATAAATAAGTTAAGTGAACACAGAATAGTATACTTCTCAGATCTCTGGGAAAGGAAAGACTTTAAAACCAAGCAAGAGT
>NW_025345156.1:0-1199 GCF_016433145.1 Gracilinanus agilis
CTGACACTCCTTGTTCTAAGCCCCTCCCTGACACCCCCTGTTCTAAATCCCTCCCACCTCTGATATTCTGTGTTCTAAGGCCCCTCCCAGTTCTGATAGTCTGTGTTCTGAGGCTCCTCCCTGCTCTGACACTGTGTTCTAAAACCCCTCCCATCTCTAATATTCTGGGTTCTAAAGTTCCTCCCACCTCTGCCACTCCCTGTTCTAAGCCCCTCCCAGCCCTGACACTCCTTGTTCTAAGCCCCTCCCACCTCTGATATTCTGTGTTCTGAGGCCCCTCCCAGCTCTTATATTCTGGGTTCTAAGGTTCCTCCCACATCTGCCACTCCCTGTTCTAAGCCCCTCCCAGCCCTGCCACTCCTTGTTCTAAGCCCCTCCCACCTCTGCTATTCTGGGTTCTAAGGCCCCTCCCAGCTCTGATATTCTGGGTTCTAAGGTTCCTCCCACCTCTGCCACTCCCTGTTCTCTGACCCCCTAGGTTCTATGCCCTCCAGCTCCTTCTAGCTCTGGCTGCCTCTGGCCGGTGGACTGGGAGCGTTCTGGGGCTGCCTTAACTTACAGCCTCCTCTCTGGATGTCCATCCCAAGCTCCTTTCCTCTGTCCGGTTTCGGGGGAGGACT
This sequence comes from Gracilinanus agilis, assembly GCF_016433145.1. Lineage (NCBI taxonomy): Eukaryota > Metazoa > Chordata > Mammalia > Didelphimorphia > Didelphidae > Gracilinanus > Gracilinanus agilis. Next base: position 621 of record NW_025345156.1, read on the forward strand.
TAGCAACTGATGGGCACAGCGGCCGTCGGAGAGAGGGAGGCAGAAATTGGAGGAAAGCCCTCCCGGGAATGGGGGCAGAGGCGATGAGGAAGGGCCAGAGAGAACAGCTTCACCTAGCCTGGGCCAGAGCAGAAGGCTAGCCAAGGCCTCCAGGGGAAGGGCCTGCTGGGCTTTCAAAGGCAACTGAAAATAGGTTGGGTGGGAAGCGGCCCGGAGCCTGAGGAGGGCAGGGGGTGGGGGCGGGGGCTGGCAGCCATGGAAGGCCTCAGTTTCTTCTGCTATAAAAGGAGAAGTTGCTGTAGAGGCTCCCTAAGGTCCCCTTCCAGGCTGCCAGTCCCAGGCTAGCTAGGAGGAAGCTTCCCTTCGCATCCCATCAGGCACTTACTAGCGCTGCCGAACTTCCCACTAATTAAGACAGAAGGACTCCGAAGAGAAGGAAATAGGTGCGCGGGTATGTGCCATGGTAACAACCGGCGTCACGTGGCCCACTGGAAAGGGGAGGGAAGGGGAAGGGAGGGGAGAAGGAGGAGGAGGAAGAGGAATCCAACAGGCTGCCAGATTTCTCCTCCTTTGTGGTGC
>NW_025345157.1:0-1048 GCF_016433145.1 Gracilinanus agilis
TGTGTTCTCTATATGTATACACATATATATGTATTTGTATATATATATATATATATATACATATAAATATAAAACACAATTGATTTACAAATGTTTCTACTAGGATGTACTTGAATATATTTTAGTAATAATATATCAATTTTTTTAACCCTTACCTTCCATCTTAGAATCAATACCATGTATTGGTTCTAAGGCAGAAGAGTGGTAAGGTCGAGGCAATAGGAGTTAAGTGACTTGCTCAGGGTCACACAGCTAAGAAGTGTCTGAGGCCAGATTTGAACCTAGGACCTCCTGCCTCTAGGCCTGGCTCTCAATCTACTGAGCCACCCAGCTGCCCCCAAGATATCAAAATTTTATCAAAATTTTCACATAAAATCTCATAAATAATGATAAAGAATATTGAATCTATTTTCCCCATTTTGAAGTTCCTGTATAATAATATTAAGAGACAAAAGGACTTATTTTAAGTTTGGTCTTTTTTTAAGATTCTTCCTTTAGCTTGTTGAATGCACTGACAATATAAAATACAGGGTTCAGGACAAGAACAGACGGTGGTATGTAAAAACTGAAATTTTCAAAAGTTTCAGGTTAATTATGGGTTCCTAATTTGTTGTTATTCTTATATCTCTGTTGTTAGTAAGGTTAGATCAGTGTTTCCCAAACTGTTTTGGCCTACTGTCCCCTTTCCAGAAAAAAATATTACTTAGCCCCCGGAAATTAATTTTTAAAAATTTTAATAGCAATTAATAGGAAAGATAAATGCACCTATGGCCATCACCACTCCCCTGGATCTCTGTAGCACCCATGAGGGGGCGATGGTGCCCACTTTGGGAATCACTGAGTTAGATCAAGAAGCTTTGAGTATTTTTCATCACATTATCTAGTTACTGGATAAGCAAATTTAGGAGATTGTACTAAATTGATGGCAACTTTTAGTAAAAAACCTAGGAATCAAGACAAGTAACTTGAAACAGAAAAAGTGCATCTTCCAAGAGACCCTCCCTTCAGAGCTTCCCAGAGCCAGAGGTCTGTTCTAGAATGTCCAAAG
>NW_025345158.1:0-2194 GCF_016433145.1 Gracilinanus agilis
ACTAATGTCCCAATTTTGCCACATCCCCTCCAACATTCATTACTCTATCCTGCTGTCACTTTAGCCAATCTGCTAGGTGTGAGGTGATACCTCAGAGTTGTTTTGATTTGCATTTCTCTAATTATTAGAGATTTAGAACACTTTCTCATGTGCTTATTGATAGTTTTGATTTCTTGATCTGAAAATTGCTTATTTGTGTCCCTTGACGATTTATTGATTGGAGAATGGCTTGATTTTTTTGTACAATTGATTTAGCTCCTTGTATATTTGAGTAATTAGACCTTTGTCAGAGTTTTTTGTTATGAAGATTTTTTCCCAGTTTATTATTTCCTTTCTGATTTTGGTTGCATTGTTTTTATTTGTACAAAACCGTTTTAAATTAATGTAATTGAAATTATTTATTTTACATTTTGTAAGTTTTCTTACTCTTGCTTGGTTTTAAAATCTTTCCTTTCCCAGAGATCTGACAAGTATACTATTCTGTGTTTGTCTAATTTACTTATAGTTTCCTTCTTTATACTGAAGTTATTGATGCATTCTGAATTTATCTTGGCGTAGGGTCTGAGATGTTGGTCTAAACCTAATCTTTCCTATATTGTTTTCCAATTTTCCCAAGATTTTTTGTCAAATATTGGAATTTTGAGCAAAAAGTTGGACTCTTTGGGTTTTTCATAGACTGTCTTGCTGACATCACTTACCCTAAGTCTATTCCACTAATCCTCCCTTCTGTCTCTTCACCAGTACCGTATTGTTTTGATGACCACTGCTTTGAAGTAGAGCTTAATATCTGGTACTGCTAGGCCACCTTCCTTCAGTTCTTTTACTTTCAATTTTATTAATTTCTCCCTTGATTTTTAGTATTTCTAACTTAGTTTTCATCTGGGGATTTTTAATTTGTTTGCTTTTTAGTTTTTTAAGTTGCATGCCCAATTCAATAACCTCTGCCCTCCCTAATTTGTTAACCATATGCACTCTATGCCATAAATTTCCCCCAAGTACTGTTTTGGCTGCATCCCATAGGTTTTGGTAAGAAGTCTCATCATTGTCATTGTCTTCAGTGAAATTATGAATTGTTTCTATAATTTGTTCTTTAACTTATTTTGGAGAATCATATTTAATTTCCAATTAGGTTTTGGTTTGCCACTTTATGTATCCTTGCTAATAACTCTTTTTATTACATTATGATCTGATAAAGTTGCATTTTTTGCATTTGTTTGCCATGTTTCTATGCCCTAGTACATGGTCAATCTTTGTGAATGTTCCACGTGCTGCTGAAAAGAAGGTGTATTCCTTTTTGTCCCTATTTATTTTTCTCCATATATCTATTAACTCTAAATTTTCTAGGATTTCATTCACCTATCTTATCTCTTTCTTATTTATTTTTTGGTTTGATTTCTCTAGATCTGATAGGGAAAGGTTGAGGTCACTTACTAGTATAGTTTTGCTATCTATATAGTACTTGTGCTCCACTACCTTCTTTGAAAATTTGGATGCTATACCATTTGGTGCATACATGTTGAATACTGATATTTCTTCATTGTTTATACTGCCTTTTATCAGGATGTAATTACCTTCCCTATCTCTTTTAACAAGATCTATTTTTATTTTCTCTCTGTCAGAAATCATGATTGCAACTCCTGCTTTCTTTTTCTCAGTTGAAGCCCAATAGATTTTGCTCCAGCCTTTCATTTTTACTCTATGTATCTATGACTGTGTCATGTGTGTTTCTTGTAGAAAATATATGGTAGGATTGTGGTTTCTAATCCACTCTGCTATTTGCTTCCATTTTATGGGTGAGTTCATTCCATTCAAATTCAGACTTATAATCATCAACTGTATTCACAAACATTTTGATTCCCTCTCCTTGTCCTGCCCTCTCTTCTTTCATTATTTCCTTCTATACCAGTGTTTTGTTTTTAATCAGTTCCCCTAATCCCCTCCCTTATTGTACTTCCCTTTCTTCCCTCTCCCTTCTTATTCCCCTCTTATTATTCTTTAGGGTCTTTTTAGGCCACCCTCCTTTGCCCTCTCCAACCCTTGTGCTTCTTCCCTCCCTACCTGTCATTTTGTTACCCTTCTACTTCTCTATAGGGTGAGAATCAATTCTCTGACCCAATGGATCTGATTGTTCTTCCCTCTTTAACTTAATTTCAATGCACTTAAGTATTAATTATTTCCCCTCTCCAACCTCTTT
>NW_025345159.1:0-1272 GCF_016433145.1 Gracilinanus agilis
GAACCCCACAACAGGGCACAGCGTGGAAGGTACGTGGAATCGAGACAGTTCCAGGCTAAAAAGGGCTCTCACTCAATCGCGAGCTGAGCAACCGCCCCACCCCCACCCCCTCCACACTCACCTATAGCTCCGAACCCAGCTAAAAAGAAATAGAGCAAGTTTGGGGCACCCATCGAGTCATCGGCAGCTCCGGGACCTGTTCCTGAGAGCAGCAAGACTTAGGACCCCATTAAGTCAAGAACGCACGTGAAATCTGAGCGCGCGGGAGCAGAGAGTGGACGCTGGGCGCGCGCCCGCTGAGCAGAGGTGTGGGTGGAGGCAAACACAACCAGGAACTAAAGCCTAAGTGGGGAACCAGTGCAGACGGGTATACGACTGTGGAAGTAGCTCCCTGAGACTTGTAAAGGAACCTCCTGCAGAGGATCAAGCAAGGGAATCCACCAGGGGGCTTGACCTTGGAAAAAACTAGAACTCAGACCTCAGGAGCCAATAGATCTCAGACAGACACAGAGAGCGAGGATAAAGCTGAGAAGCTGCTGGGCTAATGATGGCTAATCAGTTACAGGAAATTCAGAAGAGAAAGAATAATAGCAAAAAAAAGAAGTCTTTAACACTCGACAGCTTCTACACAGAGAAAATCCAGACAACCGAGCAAACAGAGGAGGAGAACAAACAACCATCCAGACCCTCCCCAAATAAGGAAAACTCCTCACAAGCTATGGAAGAGTTCAAATCTGAGATTCTGAGGAAAATGGAAGAGATCTGGCAAGAAAATAACAGCTTAAAAGGTAGAATCTTGCAACTGGAAAGCGAGGCTCAGAAACCAAATGAACTGATAAGCAAATTGAACACAAGAAATGACCAGATTGAAAAGGAATACCAGAAGATTATGGCCGAAAACAAGAAGATTATGGCCGAAAACCAAAAGATTATGGCCGATTACCAGAAGATTATGGCCGAAAATCAATCCCTAAAGGCTAGAATTGAGCAAGTAGAAACTAATGATCTCTCAAGACAACAAGAACAAATAAAACAAAGCCAAAAGACTGAAAAAATAGAAGGAAACATGAAATATCTCAATGAGAGAGTGACAGACCAAGAAAACCGGTCTAGAAGAGACAATTTGAGAATAATTGGTCTTCCAGAAAAACCAGAAATTAATAGAAACCTGGACTCCGTACTAAAAGAAATTATTCAGCAAAATTGCCCTGAAGTCCTACAACAAGAGGGCAATATAGACATCGAAAGGATTCATAGAACACCCACTACATT
>NW_025345160.1:0-1196 GCF_016433145.1 Gracilinanus agilis
GTGATTTTAAATGGTGTTTCTCTTTCTACCTCTTGCTGCTCTAATGTATTGGAAATATATAGAAATGCTGATGATTTATGTGCATTTATTTTGTATCCTGCAACTTTGCTAAAAGTTGTTGATTATTTCTACAAGCTTCTTAGTTGATTCTCTAGGATTTTTTAAGTAGACCATCATATCATCTGCAAAGAGTGATAGCTTAGTCTCCTCATTGCCTATTTTAATACCCTCATTTTCTTTTTCTTCTCTACTAGTGTTTCTAGTACAATGTTAAATAATAGAGGAGATAATGGGCATCCTTGTTTCACTCCTGATCTTATTGGAAAGGCTTCTAATTTATCCCCATTGCATATGATGCTTGTTGATGGTTTTAGGTATATACTGTTTATTGTTTTTAGGAAAGGACCTTCTATTCCTATACTTTCCAGTGTTTTCAATAGGAATGGGTGCCGTATTTTGTCAAAGGCTTTTTCAGCATCTATTGAGATAATCATGTGATTTTTGTTTGTTAGACTGTTGATATGGTCAATTATGTGGATGGTTTTCCTAATGTTGAACCATCCTTGCATTCCTGGTATAAATCCCACCTGATCATGGTGGATGATCCTCTTGATCACTTGCTGGAGTCTCTTTGCTAGTATTCTATTTAGGATTTTTGCATCTATGTTCATTAGGGAGATTGTTCTGTAGTTTTTTTTTCTCTGTTTTTGATCTACCTGGCTTTGGAATCAGTACCATATTTGTGTCATAAAAGGAATTTGGTAGGACTCCTTCTTTGCTTATTATATCAAATAATTTGTGTAGTATTGGGATTAGTTGTTCTTTGAATGTCTGATAGAATTCACTTGTGAATCCATCAGACTCTAGAGATTTTTTCTTAGGGAGTTCTTTGATGACTTGTTCAATTTCTTTTTCTGATATGGGATTATTTAGGTATTCTATTTCTTCTGCTGTTAATCTAGGCAATTTATATTTTTGTAAATATTCCTCCATATCTCTTAGATTGCTATATTTATTGCCATATAATTGGGCAAAATAGTTTTTAATGATTGCCTTAATTTCCCCTTCATTAGAGGTGAGGTCTCCCTTTTCATCTTTGATACTATCAATTTGGTTTTCTTCTTTCCTTTTTTTTATTAGATTGACCAGTACTTTGTCTATTTTATCTGTTTTTTCAAAATACCAGCTTCTAGTCT
>NW_025345161.1:0-1858 GCF_016433145.1 Gracilinanus agilis
AACTCCCTTCTCCCACATACATATATCCTAAGACATTCTAAAGGTATGAATATACACCCAACTAGTTTTATAGTCTAGTAAAACATATGAAAGTAGTTTTAGTGTCTGAAAAGTCTTAGGTTGCATCTCTGAGCCTACTAGTGGAGTTCTGTTTAATCAATACCAAAATGGAATATTTTTTGCCAATGTGCTTCAAAGAGCCTAGGAAATAGGAATTTCTCCTTGATATTATTATAATATGATATAACATCCAAAACCAAAAAATAATACAATGCTATGTAGGCCTCATTGAGAAGCAGAGTCCAGAATAAAGGAAGCCAAGGTTTTTCTTCCTGTCAGCCATTTACTTCTGGTAGATTTGAATTTTTTAAGTCACTAACCAATAAAATAACCGGTATATTTCCATGTGTATTTGATGTCATTCATTTATATCTGATGCTTTGTGACATCAGGGACCATATCATACCTATGCCGTCCATAGGGTTTTCTTGGCAAAGATACCAGATTGGTTTGTCATTTTCTTCTCTAGTGGATAAACAAAGGTTAAGGTAACATTTGAACTCAACTCTTTCTGACTCTAGGTCCAGTGCTCTACCTACTGAGCCACCTGGCTACTTCCATGTTCATGCACAGCACACACACTTATATGTATATCTATATAATAGAAAGAGAATGACTCCAATTCTTGTATACTTACATAAATTCATCATATATGTTAGATATTAGATTTTATCAGAGACACTTCATCATATATATATACACATAAATATACATATATATATATATATCAACAGATGACATCATCTAAGTTTTTTTTCATCCACTGAAGGTAGGAACACCTAATAAAATATCCCTTGTTCCTTTGAAACTTATAATCTAAATGTATTCTCAGATAACGTCATAATTAGAGATGTTATCAAAATTAAAAGATATATAGAATTTCAAAAACTGTAAAACTATACTTAATGTTTTCATTTCTTAAGTGTTATTATTGATAATTTTAAAAGTATTATTATTGCCTCACCCCACAAACAAACTCTTTCTTGAAACCAGTACATTTATATAAGGCAAATTAATATGTTGGCCACATATAAACAATGCCTCAGTGTATCTTTCAATAAAAAATCATTTTAAGCATTCATTCTAGGCTAGATACTCTGCTATGAACTATAGGATACAGAGAAAAACAAAAGATGGTATATGTTCATAGTCTAATGAGAGAGAAAACATGCAAATAACTGTGAACAAAGGAAGATGGGATTTTAGATGGGACTTGAAGGAAGCCAACGTTATATGGCATATATCATTTTTAATATAACCAAATTGATTTCCAGAATAGTTGAACCACTTCACATCTCTAAGTCTGCCATAGTGTATCTATTTGACTTTACCTAACCCATTCAGCATTTAACATTTTCACTTTTTTGTATTCTTCAATTTTAATGTTGTCCTGTAGGTTAGGTTTGCATTTCTATTCATGTCAATGAGTCAAATCATTCTTTCATATAAGGGTTGATTGCTCATGTTTCTTCTTTTGAAAGCTACCTATTCATTTCCAATGACCAATTTATCTATAGCAGAATGGCTCTAGTTCTTGAATACTTATGTAAGTTCTTCATATATGCTAGATATTATATTTGCATCACATATATTCTCTGTTAAGAGATCAGGGCTCCAAAACTCTAGAGAAGAGTTTCCAGTAAGTGAGGGTTTCGACATTATCAAATGAAGTTTTAATACATGTTTTTTTCCAAATTAAAATTCAGTTACATGTACAGATAATTTTTGACAATCGTTTTTTTTTTTTGACAATTGACAATTCAGATTTTCTCCCCCATTAACCTCCCCATATCACCGA
>NW_025345162.1:0-1935 GCF_016433145.1 Gracilinanus agilis
TTGCTCTCTTTTCACTTCCTCGAAAGAAGCTGTCAGAGAGGTACAGGAGCTTCCGTGTTAAGATGTCAGCAGAGTAAAAGGCAACTACTTACCCTCTCATAACTGAAACATATAGGATTCCTCAAGGGGGACATAAAAACAAATCCAGATGAACAAAGGGACCCCACAACAGGGCTCAGCATTGAAGGTACGTGGGATCGGGGCATTTCCATGCTATAAGGTGGTGAAATAGCTCTACTATCATGCGGGGTGAGCAACCCCCTCCCTCCATCACACCACCTACAGGGCCAAAGCCAGGGCACAAGAGTTAGAGCAAATTTGTGGCACTCATTAAGACCTTGGCAACTACCTGGGGTCACCAGGGTCTGCCCCTGAGAGCAGCAAGACTTAAGACCCCAAGAGTCTAAAGAACGGTCGGACTTTATACACAGACCCTGAGCACAGGTGGAGTCACAGCTGCAGACACAGATTCTGAGCACAGGCACGGACCGGGGGTGGGGTCCCAGTGCACAGGGGTGTATGACTGTGGAAGCAGTGCCCTGAGACTGTTAAAGGAGCTTCAGGCAGAGGAACAACCAAGGGGACCACCAGGAGGCTTGACCCTGAGAACAACTAGACCTGAGACCTCAGGAGCGTAAAGAGCACAGACAGCGTGAGGATAAAGCTGAGAAGGCATGAGGCTCACAATGGCAAGCCAGAGACAAGAACCCCAGAAGAGAAAGAACAAGAAGAAATCTTTAACACTTGACAACTTTTACACAGAAAAAAATTCAGACAACAGAGCAAACAGCAGAGGAGAGCAAACAAGTAATCATATTCAAACCTTCCCAAAAAATGAAAACTGGTCACAAGCTATTGAAGAGTTCAAATCTGAGATTATGAGAAAGATGGTAGAGAACTGGCAAGAAAAAGGCAGAATTTCGCAATTAGAAAGTGAGGCTCAGAAATCAAATGAATTGATAAGCAAATTGAAGATCAGAAATGACCAGCTGGAAGCATTGAAGAACCAAACAGACCAGATTGAAAAGGAAAACCAAAATATTATAGCCAAAAACCACTCTCTAAAGGCTAGATAGAATTGGGGAATTAAAAAAAGATCCCCGGAAATCAAAAGAATTGATAAGCAAATTGGAGACCAAAATCAAACTGGTAGAAAACAGGATAGACCAAATCGAAAAGGAAAATCAAAAGAACATAACAGAAAACCAGTCTCTAAAGACAAGAATTGGGCAAGTAGAAGCCACTGATCTCTCAAGACAACAACAAGAAATAAAGCAAAGTCAAAAGAATGATAAAATAAAAGGAAACATGAAATATCTCACTGAGAAATTGACAGATCAAGAAATCAGCTCTAGAAGAGACAATTTGAGAATCATTGGTCTTCCTGAAAAACAGAAATTAATAGAAATTTGGACTCCATACTAAGGGAAATCATTCAGCAAAATTGCCCTGAAGTTCTACAAGAGGGCAATATAGATGTTGAAAGGATCCATAGATCGCCCTCTACAGTAAACTCTGAAAAGACAACCCCTAGGAACATAATAGCCAAATTCAAGAGCTTCCAAGTAAAAGAAAAATTTTTACAAAAAGCCAGAAAGAGACAATTCAGATATCAAGGAGCACAAAACAGGATCACACAGTATCTGGCAGCCTCCACACTACAAGACCTCAAGGCGTGGAATATGATATTCAGAAAGGCAAGAAAACTGGGTCTACAACCAAAGATCACCTACCCATGAAAACTGACTATATACTTCCAGGGGAAAGTATGGGCATTCCACAAGATAGAAGATTTCCAAGTATTTGCACAGAAAAGACCAGGACTAAATGGAAAGTTCGATATCCAACCACAAAAACCAAGAGAAACATGAAAAGGTAAATAAGAAACAGAGGGGAAAGAAAGAAAATTCTTATTTTTAAATTTGCCTCTTTAAG
>NW_025345163.1:0-1326 GCF_016433145.1 Gracilinanus agilis
TCCATCACCCGCATATACCACAGTTTGTTCAGCCATTCCCCAATTGAGGGACATGCCCTCCTTTTCCAATTTGTTGCCACCACAAAAAGCATACCTATAAATATTTTCGTACAAGTCTGTTTATCTATGATCTCTTTGGGGTACAAACCCAGCAATGGTATGGCTGGATTAAAGGGCAGGCATTCTTTTATAGCCCTTTGAGCATGATTCCAAATTGCCAGCCAGAATGGCTGGATCAGTTCACAGCTCCACCACCAATGCATTAATGTCCCAATTTTGCGACATCCCCTCCAACATTCATTACTCTCCCCTTCTTTCATTTTAGCCACTTTGCTAGGTGTGAGGTGATGCCTCAGAGTTGTTTTGATTTGCATTTCTCTAATTATTAGAGACTTGGAACACTTTCTCATGTGTTTATTGATACTTTTGATTTCTTTACCTGAAAATTGCCTATTCATGTCTCTTGCCCATTTATCAATTGGGGAATGGCTTGATTTTTTATACAATTGCTTTAACTCCTTGTATATTTGAGTAATAAGACCCCTGTCAGAGTTTTTCGTTATAGATTTTTTCCCAATTTGTTGTTTCCCTTCTGATTTTGACTACATTGTTTTTGTTTGTACAAAAACTTTTTAGTTTAATATAATCAAAACCATTTAATTTACATTTTGTAATTTTCTCTAACTCTTGCTTGGTTTTAAAGTCTTTCCTTTCCCACAGATCTGACAAGTAAACTATTATGTGTTCACTTAACTTGTTTATAGTTTCCCTCTTTATATTCAAGTCCTTCACCCATTCTGAATTTATCTTGGTGTAGGGTGTGAGATGTTGATCTAGACCTAATCTCTCCCATATCATTTTCCAAATTTCCCAGCAGTTTTTGTCAAATAGTGGATTCATGTCACAAAAGTTGGGCTCTTTGTGTTTATCATACACTGTCTTGCTGATGTCATTAACCCCAAGTGTATTCCATTGATCCTCCTCTCTATCTCTTAGCCAGTACCATATTGTTTTGATGACTGCTGCTTTATAGGATAGTTTAATATCTGGTTCTGCTAGGCCCCCTTCCTTCACATTTTTTTCCATTATTTCCTTTGATATTCTTGATCTTTTGTTATTCCAAATGAAATTTGTTATAGTTTTTTCTAATTCAGTAAAGAAGTTTTTTGGTAGCTTGATAGGTATGGCGCTAAATAGGTAAATTAATTTGGGTAGAATTGTCATTTTTATTATGTTAGCTTGTCCTACCCATGAGCAATCAATGCCTTTCCAATTGTTCAGATCCAGTTTTATTTGTTTGGAAAGTGTTTTGTAGTTGTTTTCATA
>NW_025345164.1:0-1158 GCF_016433145.1 Gracilinanus agilis
AAATCATCAGCATTTCTATACATTTCCAACACACTAGAGCAGCAAGAAGTAGAAAGAGAAACACCATTTAAAATCACCCTAGACAATATAAAATACTTAGGAATCTATCTACCAAAACAAACACAGCAATTATATGAAAACAACTACAAAACACTTTCCAAACAAATAAAACTGGATCTAAACAATTGGAAAGCCATTGGTTGCTCATGGGTAGGACAAGCTAACATAATAAAAATGACAATTCTACCCAAATTAATTTACCTATTTAGCGCCATACCTATCAAGCTACCAAAAAACTTCTTTACTGAATTAGAAAAAACTATAACAAATTTCATTTGGAAGAACAAAAGATCAAGAATATCAAGGGAAATAATGAAAAAAAATGTGAAGGAAGGGGGCCTAGCAGTACCAGATATCAAACTATACTATAAAGCAGCAGTCATCAAAACAATATGGTACTGGCTAAGAGATAGAGAGGAGGATCAATGGAATAGACTTGGGGTTAATGACATCAGCAAGACAGTGTATGATAAACCCAAAGAGCCCAACTTTTGGGACATGAATATACTATTTGACAAAAACTGCTGGGAAATTTGGAAAACAATATGGGAGAGATTAGGTCTAGATCAACATCTCACACCCTACACCAAGGTAAATTCAGAATGGGTGAATGACCTGAATATAAAGAGGGAAACTATAAATGTTAAGTGAACACAGAATAGTTTACTTGTCAGATCTCTGGGAAAGGAAAGACTTTAAAACCAAGCAAGAGTTAGAAAAAATTACAAAATGTAAATTAAATGGTTTTGATTATATTAAACTAAAAAGTTTCTGTACAAACAAAAACAATGTAGTCAAAATCAGAAGGGAAACATCAAATTGGGAAAAAATCTTTATAACGAAAAACTCTGACAGGGGTCTAATCACTCAAATATACAAGGAGTTAAAGCAATTGTATAAAAAATCAAGCCATTCCCCAATTGATAAATGAGCAAGAGACATGAATAGGCAATTTTCAGGTAAAGAAATCAAAAGTATCAATAAGTACATGAGAAAGTGTTCCAAATCTCTAATAATCAGAGAAATGCAAATCAAAACAACTCTGAGGTATCACCTCACACCTAGCAGATTGGCTAAAATGAAAGAAGGGGAGAGTAA
>NW_025345165.1:0-1931 GCF_016433145.1 Gracilinanus agilis
GAAGAAAAGGAAGAAAAGGAAGAAAAAGGAAGAAAGGAAGAAAGAAAAAGAATTCTTAACATGATTTTCAAGAAGAGTAGAGAAGTCATGGATGGGAGAAGAATGGAAAAAAAAACTAAGGAAGAATTTTGCAGAAATAGAAAAAATAAATACTAAAATGTTACTTGAGAAGATAAGAGAAATGGTATTGACAAGAAATACAGAAGATGATGGGAACTAACTATTAGATAATAAAATGTAGGGAGTTTGAAAATTAATGAATAGCTTAGTAATTCAATGAAAACTTCCAGGAAATGTGACTAGTATATTTATTTCTTATGTAATAGGAAAGTATAAATTTTGGAACACTGCTACCACATTTATATAATCAATAAGTATAATAAAATTCTACAGATATTATTGAGAAATACATACTTCTGGTAAATGTGTCAAATAAATTAAATTCACTTAGAGTTGAATAAAATTATGATATCTAAAAATTTTGAAGTGAATAAATTAGTCCTACATCAATGTGTATCCTTAGCATAATCTAGAAAATAATTTATAAATATTTGACAAAGAAAGGGATCCATTAATGGAACCCATGACATTACTTTTATAGTTATTATCATTGTTTTATTCCAGAATTAATTTTTAATATTTAATTGATTTGGGAATGGGGCAAAGGAGCACACAAAATGCAGTATTGTGAAGATATGTCATTTGTGGTTATTCCTAAAAAAAATAATTGGAAATTATTCTATGTCCTGAATAGTTCTAATGAAAAAGGTATTGTGGCTAAGGCACTTCCTATGGAAGGAAATTTTGCATTGGCTGAGTACTGAATGATTCCTGCTTTGGAATTAATGCCACCATGCCTTATTTATCCCCATAAATAAGGATGGGGGAGAGGAGATTCTATAAATGAAGATTTTCCACAAACCCAGATAGAGCCACCTACTCCTTAGACCTTAAAGGAAATTACTCAATCTGTTTTATTTTATTTTCTCTTCCAATTTATTGAGTGTATATTTGACATTTCCTCCATATTACGAGAAATTTCTAGTAGAAAGAGAAGATACCACATTTCTTTTCCTCCACAAAGCTATACCAGCTTCTCCCATATGAAATGAGAGTGTGTGCTTATCCACAAGAACCTGAGACTGAATCTTAAAGTTTGAGGTGCTTTTTTCTAATTTGTGATTCTTACATTGATATCAGGTAACCAAATACAATCTGAAATGGATGTTCCTACCATTGATTGCTACCTTCTACATTCAAGAAATCAGGAGTCCCCTGCATCCAAAGTCCAGCTTCCCAGCAAGAGATGACCTCTAAAATAATTTCTGACTACAACCTTGCAAATCACCAACAACTTTGAAAAATTGAATTCTACTATTGTTTCTGGATGGAGACATCACTCACCATCCCTGTAACTATGAGCAACAAAATCCCATACCCTGGTTACCACTCCTCTTTGTGTACTATATTTTCCATTAACAAGCAAGATCCTTGAGTTTAGAGACTAACTTTGTTTTTGTGTTTGTATTTCCAACACTTAGCAGTGCTTGATACACAGCAAATATTTAAAACGTTTTTCATTTATGTGTACTAACCATTTAGAAGATACTATGGCTAAAATAGATTAAACTCAAGCTATGCCTACCAGAAAACTCAGATGTTGAATGAGAAGCCCAGGCAGTATGATCTGAACTAAAATTTAATTTCAGTTCTATAGTCCCATAGAATGTTACATATTTTCATTTTGAAGTATCAGCCTCCTAGAAGAGTATAATAGGAACTGAGTTAGACTTTCATGTTGTAAGCATTTGACAATGTATGCTTTTGAGTCCGTTGCATTTTAAGTATCTTTGTGTGTATTTGTGAGAGAGAGAATGAGAGGGAGAGACAAAGAGACAGAGAGAGAGAGAGAGAGAGAGAGAGAGAGAGAG